>NW_026623342.1:656806-670255 GCF_030028575.1 Malurus melanocephalus
TTTACCTGTAAGAGTTAAGTTGAAATTATTCAGACCATGGAAACTCGGCATCCTTTAGGCTTTATGCCCAAATTTTGAGACAAAAAATTTCTTTAGGTGATCAAAAAGTGGCAGTGAAGGGACCATTTGCTGATTTGATATTGGAGAAAAGCACCTGAGATTTTCCTTTCCCTTCACATTACATTAATTTACAGTCCATAGCAATTAATAATCCTAGACAAGTAATAAGCCAAAAAAACAATAAAACACGTGCCTGATTTAAAAGGACTAACACTAGAAAATAAAACCCCTCTGCACTGTACTAAACTCTACAGASTATATTGATGGTTTACATTTATTAAATGCAAAATGTCTACAAAAGTCTACAAAATTTATTTTCTTGTTTATGCACTGGCCATTCAATTCTGCTGCTTCCTGTTGTTGTGCAGTTTTATGCAATGGTTTAAACAGGAACATATTTACTACTCTCTATTTCAAATACTTAAAATTACTAGGCTTCTTATACTGACTGAAAATCAGTGTCCTCCGAATTGAATACCCAGGTGGAGGATATTTCATTGACTGGCAATGAAAAGCTAAGATGAGTAAAAGATTCGCTGTGAGTCACATAATCTATTTTAAGGAAACCATAAAAYAGGTTATGGGTGGAAAGACCACCTTCAAATGTGGTCAGAAAAAAAAACTAGAAGTGTTGTCCTGAAAAAATATTGCACAGAGCCTTCTCCCCATCGTATACTGTTCATTAAGGCAAGGAGTTATGAGCAAAAGCTGTCTCCTGTAACTTGATTCATCTTGAAAATATTCTCTGGAAATTAATGGCACTGAATCAGTATTCAGCAACATCATTAGTTCCTTTTTGCAGCAAAAATAATCAGCTGGGTCCCAGACTTTGGCAACTGGGACAGTTTCCGCACTCTTCATTTCCAAAGCCTCATTCTCCAGAGAGATATAAGAAGTTTGTGCAGCTGTGCTCTTTGAAGTCCAGCAAAGGATACCAAAAGGGAAGGTGGAAAGATCCAGCAGATGGACAAGTAATCAGGAATCAGATCACTGCAGTGAGACTCCACCCATGCTGATGGAAACCKTGGGTGTTGGGACAATGGAGGAAGGTGTAGTAGAGTACAAAAATACCACAGCTTGATGCTCATCCACCTCACCACTCCCGGGGGAAATCACACAGAACTCACAAAGTTGACTTTGCTTTCTCTCACGGAACTGAGCCATAGCAGAGTTTAGGATTTAATCCTAAAAAATAGCTTTGATAATCATGTATATGCCTATATTCAACAGGAGACACCCTTAAAACTCATTTCAGCTTGCACCTGGATGCCATGACCACGGGCTCTGAAAACCATGGATATGCCTGCACTCCAACTGCTTGAGGGCAGAGGAAGCCCCCATGTTATATTTGGAGCAACGAGGGCTAAAAATGGCAAGAAGATACAGCAACAAGGGCTACTGCCTGYTGGGGACCTTGGAAGTGCTGCTGCTCTGAAACCTTCTCTGGCCCCATTTCACATGGGCCACGTTTAAGCCAGCCTTGGTATTTTAAAAACCTATTTTCTAATTACCTAGGAGACCCTCCCAAAGAAAAAACACTACCTTATTCTTGTTCTGCAAACACAGAACATGAGAGCATCCCTCAGGTGAGATGAACTGGGGGAATGGCAAATGGGGATGAAATAGAACATTAATTACTGGGGAATAACTTGCTTGAAATTTCAACATTTGTGTACACACATAAATTTGAATTTGCCGTATCATTGGAATAAAAAACAAGTATATCAAATATCAAAATATCAAATATCAAAACATTGCAATTTTCTGTTCAGAATTCTCCTATTTTTTAARCATGTCAGTTGTGATTTTCTTTCCACATTGTCACAGCCTTTTGATAATAAAAATCCTAAACCAATTCTCTAGAGCACAGTCAAACAAGCTACATACCACTACATACAGGTACCCACATCACTCCTGTACCTTTTCCAGTTTTGTCTCCTACCTTGGAACCTGATGCTGTTGTTGATTATTACCAATTTGTCATCCACAGCATTGTATTCTCCCACCTTTACTTCCTTTTGTTCTGCAGAGAAACAAACAAGAGTGATTGTTTATGGMAGTTCACATGTTCTCAATTATTTAACTGATTTTGTCCTCCTTTTTGATGGTATGTCAAAAGGAAAAGAAATATGAAAGAATAAGGCATGAATAATTAAATCAGAATGCCAGACAGCTGACATCATTAAAAAAAATATTTCTGGTTCTTGAAAGAAATGCAAAGTAWTTTTAAGAACTCATTTACATAATCAGGAAACTGCTGTTATTGGGCTCAGTCATCTCCATCTTAGTGGTTGCAGTTTCTCACTGGCTCACAATGTGCAGGGCATTTTTACTGGGAGAACAAACACAGCTGGATCACACATTCCCCTCCCATTTACACAACCAGGACATCTTGCTTTGTGAAGTGTTTCCCAGGACAGTCAGGGTGGCAGGCTCCAGCCAGTATGGAGCAGACTGGCTAGTTAGCRGATATGCTGGGAATCAACTCTCTTACTCTGACTGGGAATTAGAACCTCATTAGTACCCTGACTGCAAAACAAGCCAACGTGCACTTGAGCTAAATTTTTACAGTCAGCCTCATCTGCTATTTTGGGACTATCCTCACATCCATGGGTTTCTTGTACCTAACCGAGTAGAGTATACAGATAATTTGTTTATCTGCTGCCTTGGCCACTGTACCTGGAACTCTGACATGCATTTGTCCAACACTTCTTATAACATCTGGCATCAATTAATTTCTGCTATTTTGTCAGGTTTTTGGTATGACTTAGAAGGGCAGGAACTCACTATATTATCCCTTTTACACTAAAAMTTTCACATTTTTACAAGACTTATAAACCACTGGCCCATTGGCTAAAGATTCCTTTGARGAGCTGGTTCAGCAGAGACAAATATTTCCTTTCACACCTCTCTGTCTGGGCACGCACAACCCAATTTACATTTAAATTCTGAGCTCATGACCCTATTTGTGRCACTGATTTTGGGAGCTGATGATCTTCAGCTAGACATCAAATTTGAAAAGACTGTATTTCACCCAACAGTTCCACATTAACCTTTTCTTCTTTCTCACTCAAAGTGATTTTACCTGTTCTGGTCTGCTGAATAGAGCAGCTAGGTCCCTTTTAGTAAAATCTACAKGCTGACTAATACTAATCTGAGACCTCACAGGAGGCGAAAGTTTCCTTAACACAAACCACTATTTTTATTGTCATGTTGCCATATATATTGTTATATTGTTAAAATTCTCTACAACAAATAGACTGGGCTGCAAATCTGGCAGAGAGTCCTACATTTACTACACCCCCATCAAAAGCTGGAGGGTGCAGTTCTGAAGACTCATTTGCCTTTCACATGAGCATGATCCACTTGGACAGACCTAAGACTTGTTTGGAATAAAAACAAAATCCCCTGGTGTCCAGCAGCCGTTTCACAAAGCCCATCCACACAGCATGACATACTCTTAGGAATGAATATAAGTTTATAACTTCTGTCACAGAATGAAAATTCACTGTGAAATAAATACATGAATAATTTTCTGACAGTCTTAACAATAAAATATTCCCACTAGTCATCTAAAAGCTAAAAARGTTAATACTAAAATCAGAACCGATTCAATTCCATTTGTATTTATAGCATGACAGCTGTTACCCACAGTCTAAAACATCAAAATATAACCTAGAGAGAAGAGAGACAAACATCAGGATGCATTTTGAATACAGTGTGCACGTCAGATAACCCACAGCATCTCCCAAGACCAACAGGGAGGACACACATCTTGATGCTGGTTTAGCCCCAACTTCACAGCCCCAGGATAAAGCCTGGTAGCTCTGATGAGCATGGAAAAGAAATGAATAATTGCTCTGCAACCATTTCTGTGTGGAGAGTTTATTGGGACTAGATGAGATGTGGGAACAGGAGAAGAGTACACAAAAAAAACCAGCGTAAATCTGTGGTCTGATTAAAGTACTGCAATTAAGAAAGTTTTTCTGTGATTATTTCATGTGACAGATGATGCCATTTCTTTTCAATATTTATAAATTCTTACATGGCTTCCTTTACAGGTGAGGTAATAATGAAAACGTGCCTGATGTGTCTTGTAACTAGCCACCCTGGGTACCAGGAGTTTGTCCTTGTAGGAATGGAGCTCGATATTCTGAGAAACAGACTTCCAGGGCAGCCTGAAGAGCAAGACTTTTCGGGCTGAAAAACCAAGTGTGGGGGGAAAACCCCAGTGTTTACTACCAGGGAACCACATAATCAATGCCTTGTCCCAAACAACGGGAAAGGACAGCTCACAGAGGACATGGCACACTTCATTGAAGTCAAGAAAAAACACAAAGATATTTGATATCTTAAAGTAGTGACACCTGTGGGAATTAGTCTGTGAGGGAAATAAAACATATTTTTATTGAGAGGAAGGATATACTACCCATTTTATAGTGTGATTACAGGGGTGCTGAGGGGCAGGCACAAAAAGGTTTTTTCTGATCTTTTGCTCTCCCAGCAAGGAGTAGTACAGCTGCTGTTTTTTCAGATCCCCAAGCATAAGTGCTGATCAGTGACAAAGTCACTTCCAAATATTAATTAAGGGAAGCAAGGAAACAGCACTGTGGCTCTCTGCTCTCCTGGACAGCTCAATAGAGCAAAGGATGGGACTGCAGGGTCTACTTTTCTACATGCCATTCCCTTCAGTTTCCTTTGGAAATTCTGAATTATTAAAGTTAGGATAGTATTTGTATAATGTAGCTCATATCTGTCGAAACCCCTGAGTGTTCAACAACAAAAGGACAGGAGGGAGCAGAACTGCTTCAAAGGAACACACCAACAAAGTGCTTTTCAGAATATCCAGAATATGATGGCTGGTTTCTYTCTGTAGTGCTTCCATTATTTTTAACTAGATCTTTCCGCAGGTGTGATAATAAGATAAAGAGAGATTGTATTGAAGCTCATGCTAAAATGAAGAAGAAAAATATGAAAGAAAATATACTGGGTTTGTGAGATAATGTTTGTCAATACAATGACAGGAGAGGAGTAGTTTCAGAACTTGAATCTGAAGCTTCTTCAGATTCTGAAGCTTCTTGTTCTCTCACAGAGGGACAAAAAAGCATGAAAACAAACCAACCCAGATAAAACTGGCCCAGAAAAATGTGACTGTAAATTATACCTATAATTGTCATGGAATTATAAACAATTAATCCATGTTGTTAATTAATTGTCACAGAAAAGATTACTTATATGGCCAAGATGAAAGCTCTCTGCAAACTAAGGACTGAGCAGCTCTTAAATGAATATTAAAATTGGGTGTTTTTTCTACATATTTTATTACAGAATTTTATAACCCACTTCAAGCAACTCCACACAATACCAATCAATTAGTTCACATTTCACAAAGTYAGTGCAGAGGATTTCCAARAGCACATCAGTTAYRTGTTCTGGTTGAATAAAARCAAAAAAAAAAATCCTGCAACYGATATCAGCAGAGTAAAACRAACTCACCAAAATGCAGAGCMGTGTCATGATTGCCAATCTGTTATCCACGTACACTGAGAATTCCCAGATGAGATTATGCTTAGCTTCAGTTCCTTTCRCTATATGTCATAATTTCTATTTTCCCCATATTTTTGTAAGTGTACTTATTCACACTTCATGAAGATAGTTTCTACTGAGGGTGTWTAAGGATGAGAGAAATGCACTTGCWGTGCATAAGAGATGGGACAGATGGATTTCCTTCATTTTCCTCTATGCAGGCAATGCTGGCTAACTTTCAATACACTATATCTAAAGCTAATAGCTCCCTCAGTTATGTCAGTCTGACTGCAGTTGTACAAATAACCCTTGTGGTGATGTAGTTAAGCTGACATAAAAATGTTTACACCAGTATAAGAACCACTAAAATTTACACTTATAATAGTAAGGGCACTGAAAAAGATGTAGTATCCTACAAAATCTAAAAAAGATGGATATTGATATGCAGACACATTCATGAACTCCTATGTTCTGGTTGGATATACCCATGTAAAAACTATGTCTAGGCTATCACAATAAAGTYAAATTACAAGTCTGCCCTAACATCACTGCAGTGCCAAATCACACATTTCCAAAAGAAGAGTAAAGATTTCAAGGCACAATAGCTTGGCATAGCTTGACGCTACTGAGAACACTTTGTTATGTCACTACAGCTYTTTATAAACTTAGAATTCCATCCAAACTACAAAGAGAAAAATGTGCAAGCTACGAGTATTCATTTTCCAACCAATACAAAGTAAATTTTAAAGTAAATTCAATAAACTCACCATGGACTATTCTCCAGATAGCTAAGGGTCACAGAGGTTTCTCATCTAGAGGACACAGACTATTCTCAATTTAGAAGCACTAGAAAATTATATTACATATAGCTGAAAGCACACCAAGTATCTAGGTCTTAGTTTGTTCTGAAAAACCATGCCTGCAAAAGGTGCTGCCTCCATGGCTCCTAYTTGAAAAGCTTTTAAATTTTTTTATATGGCTTCCCCTGCTTCTCCGCACATTAAATGTTCACTTTAAACACTCCCTTAAACCTTCCTCTGACATCAGTTTAACAATCCCTTCTCCCACTATTTTCCAGCTGCCCCACTTGCTTAACCATACTAATTCAGTGGGAGTGATTAGATGCTTAGCATTTTAGAAAATCTTGCTGCATAATCAGCACTCAGCAGCCTACCTCTGGAACCAATATTATTAAGCCTTGCCCTACAACAGAACCATTTAATTCCTGAGCATTATTCCTCATKCATGCATTGCAGCTCAACAGGACTGCTGGCAGCTATAGGAAATACTTAGTCATCAGGATCTCAGAAGAGTTTTGGGGAAGTGTGCCAACAGGTAGGCATGGCCCATATGCACCTGAAATACTTGAAGATCCTTAGGTACAGTTAATTTTCTTCACAGAGGTTATACAGGGCTGTATTTTGGATTTATGCTGGACACAGGGTTGATAATATAGAGGTTTGTTTTTTTTTTATGGCTGAGCAGGGGTTACATATAGCCAAGGCCTTTTCTGCTTTTTGTACGGMCACMCTGGTGAGGGGCTGGGGGTGCCTGGGAGGAGACTCAGCCAGGACAGGTGACCCCAACTGACCAAAGGGGTATTCCTGACCATATGACATGYTCAGTATATAAAGTGGAGGAAAAAAGAAGGGATACTTGGAGTGAAGGTGTTTGTCTTCCCAAGTAACTGCTATGTGTGATGGGGCCCTGCTCTCCTGGGGAGGGCTGAACACCYGTCTGCCCAGGGGAAGTGGCTTGCTTGTTTTGCTTTACTTGTGTGCAKCTTTTTCYCTAYTGAACTTTCCCTRTTAAACTGCCTTTATCTCAAYCCCTGAGTTTTATGCTTTTACCCTGCCAGWTCTCTCCCCAATCTTGCTGGTGGAGGAGTGACCGAGCGGCTGTGTGGGGCTTGGCTGCTCTCTGGGGTTAAACCAYGACAGATTTTAATCTCAARTTCCAATCAATCTCCTRGACACTAATCAAAAACCATGCCACTGCACAAGTGCTCACACTTTCAAAGACACACCTGACCTGTCTGAGAGCTCACCATTAGCAAGCAATTGGAAACTCGTTGATAGGTTCAGAGAAGAGAAAGGGTGAAGGGTGCTGTGACATATTGCATTACTGTGTCCTGAGGCTTGTCTTTCTCCAATTTAGCTTCTGCTCACCTTTTAAAGAGTGAATGCTTTTCTTTAACACTTTAYACTGCCAGTCACCTAGCAATCATTTGTCACTGACAGGTCTTAGGTCTTTCTCATTCCCGTTATTGCCTCCTGGGAAGGCTCCTGAAGAGATTGTGCGCCGCACTGACCGACAGCAATCCTGYGGCCAAGAGGGTTCAGAGAACCACTCACGGGAAGGAAGACAGGCCAAACATAAGCAGTGAGAAACCTAAATTGGAGACTGCGAACAGATGCCAAGCCTGAGAACATTTCCCATATTTCAATAAATCCTGTGCAAATTGCCTGCAAAGTCTCTGCTAACCTGTCTTACTTGTCTGCCTCCTTTTGAAAGCTGTTTCACAAAATAACGATCTACCACAGAAACTGGGAATGCTGTCTCAAATGCCTTTACAATACTGAATGAAACCAAGCTTCAGGAAAACTAATTTCCTTCAGAATAAATACAGAAATGTTTCATGTTGTGGATCATGTATTATATATATAGTCTTAGCAAATTAATGCAATATTTCATAATATATCCTTGTCAGACAGGACTGAGAAGCTTTTCAGTTATCCTTATCACCTATCAGCAATAACCAACACAAGTTGAAAGTTTCCAATTAAGAAAAGAGATAGAAAATCACAATAGAAACTTATAAATAATGAATGAGCAAAATCTTTTTCATGAGTTTCATTCACTTGCAGGCAACCATTTCTTTGTTTAAAGACAAAAATGCTGAGATTAAGAATTGCAGTTCAAATAAGGAAGAAAATGTCAGGTCAGATAGAGGATTATTTTTTGGCAGAAGCTGCCAGAAAGAATGAATCAAGGAAGAAAAATATGTTACCTTTGCAAGGATTTGAATTGCAACAGTTTTTAACCCTTCTAATTAGAGGTTGAAAATTCATTTTGCCCTAAGAAATGTTACCTTCATCTTTAACTGCTGCATAACTATTTCCTTAATTTAAAGGGTTTTTTACATGTTTTATTTATGAAATCCTGGATTGCACTGCTTTGGAAACATACACACAGCATACAAGAAATCTCAAGTTATGAAAGCAGTAAATATAGCAAGTGATAATTACTCCTCATAGCCAGTTCTCTGGCTATAAATCTTTCAGTCATCCATAAAACAAAACAGACAGAAAGGTCAAACCAGACAAAGGCCAAACAGGATATCCTCAGAGTCAGGATAAAAGCTGAGGAGTCTTAACCCTGGGCGTATTTCACTCTGTTAGTGATGGCATTTAGCCAAAAGGACATAGCAAGCAAACARGCAAGTAGCACATGAAGTATCATTAAGTAACCTGAACTCATAAAAGAATCTAGTAATTTTGTAGCCCGAGAAGATTTTTCCATAGAAGTTTCATGACTTTCCATGTTTATGAGCTTCTAAAAATTATTTTTCCTGATTCTTTCCAAACTTTGTTTTCACCTTCCTTATTATACTTCTGTCTCTCATTTTGTTTGTTAGACTGACTTCCAACTTTGTTAGACTGACTTCTAGCCCTGCATAGAAATTTAGTAATATAGCTCATATGGATTTAATACCTASATATATTAGGTATTTATAAATTACATATCAAAGAGCTAGATAATGAAACAAAAAAATAAAGACTTCATTTAAAACAATTATTTCTTTAAATTTGAATTGCTGACACCATCATTATAGTTTTCATTCCTTGAACTGAGAAAAGTATAAACGAAAAAATGAAGGCAGATCATGCATGAAGCTTAACAGTGGTTGTCATGAAGCAAGTGAACAGAGCTTACATTAATTCTTCAGAATAGAAGTTCCTGTTTCCTAGGGTGCTTAATAAAATGCTTGATAGTTTGAAATCAGGTTGTATGTGAGAACATACTTTTTTTTTGTTTTAATAATAGTAGCATAAAATCTTGGCTGATATCAAACTGAATAACCTGAAACATGTGTCCTAATTTAAATCAACTCTCATTCTATTAAGTTATCAGATAAAAATATATATTCAAGTGGGTATGGTGTGATTATATTCTAGGATACATGCATGTGCAATAACTGCAACATCTCAGTCTAGCCAAGGGTTCTCCGATTCTTCATTGTCTTTTATGATTTGATTAACTTTTCAGAGAATGCAAATCATCATCATTCTGAGAATTTATCTGCCAAAATAAATAATTCTTTAAAGTTGTACAGTATAGTTATACATGGTTTCTCAATATTAGTATTTGTCTAAATGTAGCATGGTCCACACAATTTGATATGTATACCATTTATCACTTGGAGTCACCTCTTCCTGGCAGAATACAAACCCAGGATGTTTCTCTTGACTCAGAATTTACTCTGGGAAATAAATAACACTGTATGTGTAAAACTACAGCCATCACGAGAAGACATTGTCTCAATTATTAAATGATAACTTCATTAATTGTGTCATGGACTAGACCATTTTCTACAGGGATGTGTGAGGGAATCAGCCCGTGCAGACTTGGGCTGACTTCCCGGGAGAACTCCCAGGAGTTTCCCAGGTTGGGAAGGCCATCCAGGCAGTGACAGGTTTGGACACGGATGCCACTGATCTGCAGAGAAGCCCTCCTGGCAGCAGCCAAGGGCCCCGCAGTGGCTCCATCTGTCAGACTCTCTCCAGGAGAGGGACAACTGAAGGCAGGACCGTGCAGGGGGTGGAGGTGCCAGTGACAGYGGCTGTGGCCACATTCTCTTGCCTCCTGAGTTCATTTTCAGAGTGCTGAAATGTCAGAGACCATGAGGCACAGTTCCAGATACACSGTGACATTACACTTATTCAAAGGTAAGGGACAGCCAAGCACAGGAGGGCAGCGCACCCATTTCAACAACCTATGGTGTTTCCAAAGAAACCCCAGGTGACAGAGCATTTAGTGCATCCACATCTTTTATCCAAGGGGTATAAATTATTATGTTCCTGGTGTCCTAGAAACTGAGTCTGAGTAGGAACAGTGTGCACTATCAGGAGAGTCTGGCAAAAGAATCAAATTTTCAGATTTTTTTTTTAGTTAAGCCAAAAGTTACTCATGAACTTAAATCAAATTCACCAAGCAGCRTCATTTAGGGAAGAAAAATCTGGGAATAACACTGCTGTCAGTTTTTTCTGACTTACCAGGGTAAAGTACACACACAGCTGAAAAATTCAAGACAACCAAGACAGTGGCCTAATCCCAGTTTCCATCTGCTAGCTCAGCATTTAACCTTTCCATACAAACATGACAGATGATGTGATAGAGGATATCCTGACAGGAAAGACAGGGTCCCCAGGGACCTGGATGACCCTGACTCCAGCCCAGCTACACACTCTGTATGACAGAGAAGATCAAGGTGACCWTTTCCTCCTCMGGTATGCTTTATATTCTARTATTTMATTTGATTTGCTTCTGCATGCCCAAAGCAGAAGTTTTACTACATCTACCTAAACACATTACTTACATAACTGAAATTCTCAATTCAGTCCAATGCAGAATATCAATTATTTTCTGCAGTAGACAAAACAAATTAAAAACCCCACGTCAATTACTTAGAAAAGCTGCCATGGCTACCTTTTCCCAGAGAGGCTTTTCTTGTCAGCGTGGTGATGCACCGCGCAGCAGTTTGACAGCAGCCCCGGTCTGTGGAGCTCCAGCTGACCTGCACCAGGCTTCTGAGCCTCTGCCACTGTGTTTTTGGCTGCCCAGATGTACAGGATGAGCTGCACCATGCAGTTCCCTTTTTGAGGGCTGGTCAGCCCTTCCCAATTTAAATGATAACCAAACTTAAGTGCATAATGTGGCAGAAATAGAAATGTCTCCCAGCACAGAAGGTGTGTGCTTGACCAGAGGATCACGCCAGCAATCACGCCTCCCAGCAAGGTTGTTTTCCTGCCATTTAGCAAGACATGCCTGCTTTCTGGCCATCTGATGCCATGCAGGGAAAAAAATTAAGCTCCATTATGGCCCATTTGGATGCACACTTCTGATTTTATGATTAGGGCTTTCCCTTACCTTCTGTCAGGGCTGTGTCCCCCCTCCCTGGCAGAGGACTCACTGAGCATCCTCCCAGCTTGCTGTGCCTGCTCTGCTCCAGCTGGGAGGCCTTAAAACAAGATGCTCTGGCTTCTTCCTTACATACTGCATCCTTAAACTTCCACAGAGTTAAGACGGTGTTATTTAAAGGTTGTAGTTTCACAGCTACCAAGCCCGAAACGGGAGGAGAGCAGCAGCTGCTGTGCATATTGTGTGTGCTAGATCTGAACTACTCATTATGTCCTTGAATAACCACTCTTGCCATCACACCAGGTGGCCTGTGAAAACACTGCAGCACATGAAGAGCATTCTTCATCATTCAGGGTCAAACTCAAAGGCAAAATTCCCACTGTCCTCATCCTAAGATACAAAATAAGGGAGTTGAGGCAGTGTTGATCACATTCATGCAAAACTGCACACTCAGTGCTCTTTCCTGCCTTGTGATTTGTACAGGAGCTGCCAAAGGTTTTTCTTGTACAAGAAATCCAGTTTTGATTTAAACTAGTATTTGAATAAACCAGACTGGTTTATTCCAAATACTTTACTCAGGAAGTGGAGGGGAATAATTCAGGAGAAAAACTAGAGCAACAAAAAAGTGTCGTAACCACTTGTGCCATAACCTGCAGCTGCAGCGAACCCTTCCTGAGATGTAGGGGAGACTGCAAAGGCCCCCAAGGAGTGATACCCCCCACCCCAGATCACTATTTCAGTTTCTGCCGCTGAGATGAGCAAGGAGTTGTCACTCCAAGAGCCATGGAAAGCCGGAGAGGTTGACACTTTCCAGCTCTAGCCTTCCCCTGACAATCAGCTCCCCATGCACAGTCACATGGGATCACGGATGGGMTTTCCCTGTCCTCAGGGAGGTTTGCTCTGCTCCCATCAGGGACGAGGCTGKCACTGCTACAATTAGGGACTGCACACCAGGGAGGGAGGGAACAAGAAATGTTACACAACTCCAGGATGCCCGTCTAACCCAGGAACTGCATGATTCATACAGTGAGAAAAGTGTGTGCCTGAATGCAAAGTTCAGTGGTTTAGAATCATAGGAAGKGACCTTAAAGATCATCCAGTTCCACCCCACTGCCATGGGCAGAGATTACAAACAGGAGAGGCTGCTGGGAAATACTTCTTCAAAATCTGTGTTTCTTCTCTGTCTTTTTGACCCCCATGAGGCCAGCTGAGAAGTTTGGAAATTTTGGGTTACTCACCATGAGGAGGGATGCTGAGAGACTGTAAATACATGTGAGAGAAACCCAAAGCCTGGGGCTCTGGCTGAGGGCTGCAGGTAGTGAGGCTGTGCAACCTCACAACCTCAAGCACTGGAAGAGGAGAAATCTCAGCAGTCAGAAAAAGTGATCGTGCCCCACTCAGTTCTCACAGGCTTTAAGAGAGAGATCCAGGAGATGGAACCCGTCATGAGAGGCTACTGTCTACTGAAGAAATTTTTGGATTTTCAAACATTTAAAATCTTTTGGGTAGTAGCCCCACCCTACAGACCCCTACAAGGATATTTCTCACTTTAGGATAATTTCAATTTGATGCTTTTTAAAAAGAAAAAAATGTAAATATATGTGAATTGTACATCAGGATGAGACCAAAGCAGTTTTGCAATATAAGACAATATTAACAGTCAGTTCAGAATTCAGCTCACCCTGATACATGCATTTTATGTTGATAGAGTTGGCTTCCTCC
>NW_026623342.1:670550-695888 GCF_030028575.1 Malurus melanocephalus
GTAGCTCTAAGAGAAAAAGCCTCCTATGGAAAGCTACAGCTATTAAATTATAATTACTCTAAATAATAAAGGATTTAATAATTAATATAGAGCAGTTATGTAATACACCTGACAGACAGCTCTGGAATAAAGTTGCATGGCAAAGCACAGCCAGAGAACACAAGTGTTTATGCATAAGCATAACATTGAATTTGTGCATAGCATTAAATACACTCCTCTAAGAGTTTCCAGAATTAAAACTGATATTTTGGGTACTAAGAGAAACAGTTTGATCAGACTCTCCCAGTTTGAAAGAATCTATTCTGCCTAGAAAACTGATAGCAAACAGCAACGTTGTCTTATTGGGACAGGATTTATGCCTGTAGAAGAAATATAATATAAGGGAAAAGCTGATTAAAACTAGAAAAGCAGAAGTATGCAATTTTTTCTCACATATGACTATTGCAGTATGAGACTGAACAATAGAAGAATTTTTAAAATTTTTTTGAGCATAAAATACTGGATTAAATAACCTCCTTAAGATGCACAAAACTCTGGAAAATCACTGTATAAAACCAATGTAATTGTATTTTCATTACAACTGGGATCAAAACTCAAAAAATTGTAGAGCTTTAAATAAGAGGGGTATATATTCAACTGTTCTAACATAATGCTTTACCTTTTGCCTGAGACAATGTTAAAACTGTAGGTGTGTGATAAATAAAGAAAGCTGAAGCTTGTTTGGAGCATAGAATAAGCCAAATTTTGGAAGCATGTAATGCTAAAAAATTTTAAAAATATTTTAAAAAKCTTCTCCCTGAAACTGATAGCAAGGCTACCTACAAAAGTTGTGCCATTAACTTTATTTATGACAAATCTGAAAGTCAAAGTGACCAAACTGTGAGAGGAGGTTATAAATCTTACCTGAAGTGAGTGGTTACACATCTCAGTGCATATGTATCTGAGTAACTGCTGCCAATCCCTTGCTATTTACAGCTTCTGATGAAAATTTAAGACATAGAATGTTTCCAGAAGAAGAAAAAGAAAAAAAAGATTGGAACAGAATGCTCATCTATATAATGTGTTTTATGTAGTTAGAGACACATACTTGACCATAAATCTTTGACTATCCAAATTTTAAGAATCTCTTTACAAAACTGAGAAAATAAATTAAAATTAAAAAAAAAAAACATAAATTTAGGCACAGATTTTGTGTCTTCACCATGTTATAAACAATTCCTTCTTATGCAATAGCATGATAGTACCGATATAGTACAGATTCATGGGAGCCAGCAATGCAAGTCAAATGCTCTTACTGCTTTTCAGTAAAAGACATAAAAATGTCCAATTGCTTCCCCATTTTTTTKGTAGGTACAGAAAAATCCAGCACAAATCTCTTGTTTCTAGATTTMAGTAACTTTGATTCAAACAAGAACCATGAGATATAAGACAACAAAGGTCAAAACTCTTGAGCAAGCAGCAGCCACAAATATATGAAACATAATCTGGAGAAGAAATCACACTTCTTGTGCGAGACCAGTCCCTGGATCTCCACTTTGCATATTTGGAAATCTGGGACCTTCAAATTCCTTCTACAGTTTTTCCTTAATTCCAGATGCCCTCCTAACCTCAATGATCATACCACCTGACTTTTAGGAGGAACAGAGATGTCCTGATCATGGTACCAGGAAAAAGAAGAGACAACAGAGGGACCAGAATTTATGGCACATATTGCAGAGCTCTTGCTAAGGTTTGCCCTGGGTTTAAGCTCACCCTGTTTAAATCACTTTTTCACTCAACCAGACCATGCTACTGCTCAATGCAGCAGTACCACGAGTGAACAGTGGGGAAAGCACAGCTGCTGAACAGAACAGTGCTTGTGTTGCATCTTCCTGTGCACTGACCTAGCTGCAAGAGGAGTCGCTGGCTCCTTTTCAATCACACCATTGATGGGGAGAGCGCTGCTCTTTGGCAGCAMCTCTGTTTTCCATGTGCAACACCAACTTGCTTTGCCTTGATCTGCTGAATTATTTCTGGCACGCACCAGTGGATACATTCCTAGAAATGGAAGTTTCTTAGTGGAATGGAAAATATTCTATAACTCGTGTATCCTGTTCGTGAACTGTTTCTGCAGATGATTTTCATCCCTGAGCTSTAAAGGATGGTATTATTACAATTCATAAGGAAAGCAATTCTCACTTCTGAAACTGGTATCAAGACCATGTCAATCTGCTGCATGATTGGGTTCTTTCATCCCTGCGCAGCATGCCCCAAGCATTCTGGCAGTTTTTGAAGCTGCTGTTTTATTCAAGGTTAATATATTATGGGTTTTCTGGTATTTCTTGTGTGTTTATATGGGAGGGACAGCTTTACCATGAAAACTTCCAGGACTCTTCTGGACTAGCCATTAACGACACTTCGTTGTTCATGCTCCCACCCTGAAAATACTGAATCCTTTCACAGCTTTGACACATTCTCCACTCCACAACCTTTATACTAAAAATACTTTGCAAGAGCAGGAGAACTGACAAGAGAGCCCAAGAGATACCAGGGAGCAGACTGACCCCGGTACAGCTGTAAGACACACAGCTCAGTGGTCAGATCAGGCAGTCGTGCTGAGCCTGGTGAGCAGCAATAGAGGTGATGGGAGGCTCAGAGAAATGATGAGAGGACACAGACACAGCCTCACCATGCTTGACTGCCAAAAGTTGTAGCAGGTAATCCTGGAGAGACAAGAGCCCTGAGAGACTGACATGTATTTCCTCAATACTTGCATACCTCCAAAAGAAATATTACACACAGGCCTTTTTACCTACTGGTAATTCCTTAATCTCATATCTGTAGAGTCTAAGTTTCTCAAAACAAAACAACTAMTTTGGGCATTTTTCTACCATTTTGAATTTTTCCAGAAAGGCTCCAAAAAGAAATTTGCAAGTATCATTCACCAGGTATCATTCCAGTTCAAAAGCAGTGATTCACCAACCACAACAGCATAACTTTGAGACTTATGTTTACAAAACTACCCTCTCAAGTTTCCTGATTTTTTCTATRAAATTGCAGTAATGAACAAACAGAAAATATAAACTTACACACACATTTTTGATAACGTATAAAATGGGGTTTTTTTAAAACTTGGGCCATGATGTTCTCAGATGTGCTGTTTTTATTTCCCTGAGTGGGGCTTTCCRTATCTTAGGAGATTTTTACACGACATGCTGTAAAACCTCTATGGTTGAAAGATAATTGCATTCCATTGTAAACAAAAGCTAAATTTATCACRATCCACCTTGTGCATTGTCTGTTACCTTCAATAGCTGATACTGGTTTTGTGAAAACATGGCACTGACTTTAGTGAGAGAAACTGGGTAAATCTGTTTTGAAGAGGTCCAATTTCCTCCTCTTATTTTCTTAATAAAAGCCTCCTTTACACCCCATACAAACCTTTCACTGAGCTTAAACATAAAATTACCTGCTCTCTGATACCCCGTAATATGCTTCCAAATCATCTAATTCCCATTGACTTGAAAATAAAAATTATTCTATACCTTGACCTAGCCTAGAGTRTAATTTAACAATCAAGAAAGCACTATACACATAATTTGAAGCAGTGAAAAACCATCTGAATTTCTCTGCTTCTTGTATGAGACATTTTCTTAGAGGAACCTGTGTATGACTAATTTTGTTCTACATCAGAAAGAAAACAGGCCTCTTGAAAATAAAGTTGAATGGAATCATCACAACAAATGTTTGTAAGAGCATGCCAGATAAGATGATATTTTTCTGTAATTATATTACTGTAATGTTTATAGCAATCATAAATAAAAGAAGGTTCAAAGCCAATTTTAAATGGACTGCCCCAAATTAAATTACAATTTTTGTCAGCATTTAATTTTTGGTAGAAACAAATAATGAATWAATCAAATCAACTTATTGATTTCCATACTGCATAAATGATTTTTTCTTACTATAAATACATTTATGGTGCAACTTCATTTCATTGTCAAACAAAACCAAAAATGCAAAATACAACTTTTGAAATATGTAATTTCTTTCCCTGCTATTAAAGAGGTTAGTACATATAGCAAAATTTAGGAAATGTTAAGAAATTTTTTTTTTAAAGAAAAATTTTAAACTACATACTTATAACCAAGCACAGCATTTAACTTCTGTTTTTTGATTTTTTGGTTTGGTTGGCTGGTTTGTATCTGCAGAGCTGTGTTTGTCAAAATAGTCTGCATTGGCAACAAATGTGATAAGAGGGAGAGACACGGGAATCTCACTGAGGTGACAAGATACCAAACTGGCATTCTGCACTGAACAGGCACAAGGGGACACAGTCAGCCACAGCTCTCCGAGTCTGACACAACAAGCAATTAGCGGTGYTCAGGGAGCCCACAGTCTCCAAAACCCAGGTATGACACAAACAGTCTCTGTGCTCCTAAAATTCAYTCCAAAACTGCACCCATCAGCCTGAGCTGACACATCCCACAAGGCTGCTCATGACACCTTTCTGCTGAAGATGTAAGGTACCACATMCACGAAAGTCAAACCCTTTCACAGGCTGTTGGGTCACCAACTCATCTATCTTAGTTCAACCAAATGTGCTTTGCCATCACAAATACACAAATTATCATCTATTGAATCATCATCTATTAAAAAAATAACTAGCTCAATTTTTGAAGTAAATTTTTATTTCCAACCAGTCTTAAAGTCAGCCTAAAAGTGAAAAATGTGTATGAATATTTCCATTCACAGTTCATCATACAGAAGGCAAGAAGTGCAACAAAGCCCGGGGCTGACAACCTCCCTGAAAGCTTCCTGGTTTCTGGATGGTGTACTGCTGGGCACTTACACTGTATATTATTCAAATTTGGAAGTTTATTTTCACCTGATTTGMACGTCCAAGAAAACTTGATACACTGAAGAAGTKTAAGTTAGGATGGTAAAGTCTCCTTTTGTCCCTTATTCTACTGAAATAAGTCATTCGGGGTGATTTCCTACTCATTCTAACTGAGGAACTAGTTTTTAAATTTGCTGTGTTGTCCAAATTATTGTGCCRGGGAGGAATGTAAAATTAATTCAATCTTAATTTGCATTACCAAAAAAAACAGTTTGGCCTTTCTCCACTTTTGCAGTGGAGGATTCTAGTATTTACAGGTTTCATAAATTTTGATTTATTCTTCAGCAGCACCAAATTGTTTTTGTGAGATCAAAAGCCAGTAAATAATATGTGTCTGAACTGACTGAACATTTTATACCTACAGAAGTCACTGAAGATTGTAAACCTACAGAAGAGACAACTGAGTAGTGCTTAATTTAACTTATTGCTGCAGTTAATTCATTTTTTTAGCCTCTACACTACTTGTTAGTTTTAAGATGAGTTGGTGGGATTCCTCTACCCAAACTTCAATGGATACATTGTGGACTTCTATATCAACACTACTTTGTCCAGGTTCCCAGTCAAGAAGCTGAAGAGGACAGGCACTTCTTACAGAGCATGATTTGYTTGATTTCCCATAGACACATACCAAAGGATAAGATTTAATTTCATTCTGGAGTTGCCTGCATCTCTCTCAAAGAGGGGTCAAGACAACTTGCCCAAATGCAAACATCTGGGTAAGCTGTTTGACTTTTCATGGATGTCACACATGACAGAGATTTCATCTCCTGAGACGACCACATTACAAAAGGAAGGTGAAAGAAAGAAAACCAAACACAGAACTAATAAATGATTCCTTTCTTACACAATGATTTACTGCATGTAGTACCATAGCTTTGAAAAGAGTTGAAGGATTAATGTTTAGAAGAAAAGTTTTCAAAAAGGCCACTAAAGAAAACAATACCTGCTCACAAAAAAAACCAAACCAAAAAAACCCCAAAACCTGCTGTCACTTACACCTGTACAGAGTGCAGCACAGAAAACAAAAACTGAGCTCAGCCAAAGATGACTCCTGTTTTACTGATATATCAAGGCTTAAGATTTTACTTGAAAAATCTTGAAATGAAATTTCCTACCATTTAATTAGTTTAAGCTAATTGTTTAATTTTTCCTGCTAATAAAGTAATTCAAAGGTCTACAACTGTTCAAATACAAGTTAAAGAATTTCCATTCTGTTTCCACTTGTGTTGGCCAGGAGATYCTATCACCTAGGCATCAAGGTCAAAAACAAATATGGGCATAATTARCAGTGCAAATATATTTTAGAACTGACCCAATACCTTTTTGTGACAAGAAAGAAGAATTTCTTCTAATCCCACTTAGCCTCCTAGGTCAGTCACACCAWCATTCCCCTGAGATATGTTAAGCAATTGTTTCTGTTTCCTGTSAGAAAAATCTGGATGAGGCATCCAAATTCAGCTGTGTTCCAATTTAGATGAATGTCCCAGCTCCTGGACTGTCATTTTGCTCTTTCTTTGTGATAAATTAATATTTCGTTATTTGTACATAGCAGAAAAAGAATAGGCATGAAAGACTTAGTAATTCAGCCCAGATATACCTCAGGATCAGTTCAGTAACTTCAGAATAAAGGTGGTTTTGATGCAAACTCCTGCTCTGCATCGAGCASAGGATGGAACTACCTCTGAATTGTGCACTTTTTATGTGGGTGGTCTGTCTGCCAGGAATGGGGACATCCTAAGCAATATTGCATCTCGTAAGAATACAATTTGTCCTGAGGTACTAGGGCTTAGATGTCCCACATTTTAGTGTAAGTCCAGAGCAGAAAAATGCTGGTGTAAATGTGGGCATGAAGGAAGTTAAAGTTCAAAGAAAATATGCGGAATAGCTCAAGTATCTATATTTTTACCAAACCAACTAAAATCACTTTCAATCAAATGCAGAATATTCAATGAACAAATAAAACAAATATATTATTCAAATTTGGAAGTTTATTTTCACCTGGCAAGAACAGTTAACTTGYACATGTGTCAAAAACAAAACAAAACTACAGAAAACCCCAGTCAAAATGAGGCATATTTAACTATATAGAYGTTTTAACAAGAACTAAATTCTATGTACAGAGTTTTCATTTGTGGTCGTGGGAGAGGGCATTACAGCAGAGTGTCACATCCCTAGTAGAACTTAATTTCTTGAAGGAAATCAAGTTTTGTATTTCATTTGCCTCAAGAACATAATTTCTATAATTGGGTACTACTTAATGTTAACTTTGGTTCAGTTTTTTTGATTATATACGGTAAGATCAGAGCAGGCTGTGGATCAATACCRTAAAAATTTAAAAGCAGCTATTGTCCCAGATGAATATTTAATCCATGTACAAAACAAGGTCTCTCACATTTCAAGATGGACTCAGAACTTTGCTGTATCAGGCTCGGAGTTTACAATGGTACAACTACACTSTCTTCATAAAGGAGTGCTTAATTAAAGCACAAACACAGCAGTGATTCATCATACCATAAGCTATTGCTGATTAAAACCTGTAAGCGGGTTTAAAAACCTTGCACAGTCATTACAATCAACAGTAGGGAAGGATTCCTAAAGGCTTGACCCATTTCCAATGCGATTTGACCCAATTCAGTGTGATGCTGCTTCATTTATATTTTATCTGTTGATTGGGTTTTATCCATCTAACAGATGAGCCACTGATTTCTATGTAACAGCCCAATTTATAGAACAATTCCAGATGAAGAAGAGAATGAGAAGATGAAAGAAGAGCTATTGTTCAGTGTTGTTTGCCCTTGGTCACTCCATCAGGATTAGTTATCCAACATCATCTAGCTAGCTTATTTTGAAAAATAATGTCAATGGCATAATTGTCCTGGTAGCTTCTTCCACTACTTGACCATTACACAGAATTACGCAATGATTCGGCAAACATGTGATCTAAATACTCCCCTAAGTCCTTCTCTACCCTCATAATTATGGACAGGAGCAAAAATCCCATCACTGAGAATGGCTCCTAAACTGTAGTATAGGAATGGAAACCTACCCAGAAGCCAGGAAGCTTTCCCCCTGCTTCAGACCTATATGAGGCACCCACGCCTTTTAGTTTGGGAAATTTGTGGCAATTTTTTGAACAGCAATTCACAAATCTCAGATGAGGACAATTCCCAGACARCTCATACCATCTGAGAGAAGGGAATACACAGGAGGATATTCTAGTCAAAGCACAGGGGGGTTTACCACTATTTCAGGGACTGATTGCTACTGGCCCTCTACAGAGAGTGGAAAATAACACACGGTGGTGACAGAGGACATGTTCTGTGATGCTTATGTCAAATCTGAGATAATACTATATGCACATCACTACTTTTTTAATACAAAATTTAGCCAATTGTAAAATTCCTYGCATTTTTACCAGAGGAAGAATTAAACCTAGCTTTCAAAGTCCAGTGTTTTAACAGTCCTCTGCTCTGGGAAGACACCAACAAAGATGAATGAAAAATGACAAASGGAAAATTCAGGGAACCCTGAAGTTTGTGGTTTTGTTTCTGTGCATCTTGGGAAGCCTTCCCATTTCTTTATTAGCCAAGAAACTATTTAGAATCCTAAGTGGCAAATGATTTGACTGAATTAGAGAAACATTATGAAATATTTTAACTCTGTGTTTACATCTCCAACCTGTGCAGTGTAAAACAGGGACAGAACTTCACTTTCTTAATGCAAAGTGACTGAAAGCCACTCTATGACCTAATCTCTCACCCAGTTAAAATCAGGTCTGTCAGCACAGRCTATTCCAGTTTCCTTATCTGAACCATGAATGAGTTTACCTCAGCTGCTCATAACTTTTCAATTGCTAGAGGTTTTCAACACCAGTAATTTTATACTTTAGAATGAAGGGAAAAAAATACTCGTGAGCTTTTACCTTTGGTCCTGTAATTGTTGACTTTTGAGTGCTTGGTTTATGACATGCAAATGTAACATTTCACTCCCTTACTCCTGTCTCCCCACTGTGTGCTTGTTTTTAATAACAGTTGCAAAGCCAAGATGAAAGGAAAGCAAAGAAGTGGAATATATTCATAGTCTTCAATAAAGCATAATACTTCATCCTAAATTTAYCCAAAATGATGAGAACATAAATGGAATGAATACCTCTTGAAAGAGGGTAAATTACAGACAGCCATGAGATCAATTAATTWTATTGTAATGACAAATACTGGTGAGCCACTTGCACACCTGCTCTCTTAGTCTATGTATTACTGAGCTGGCGAAAGCACAAAGAAACAGGTGCTAAGGCCTAGAAATCCCCTCTTCTCTCCATCCTTTGCACCTGCAGCTTGAGCTACCTGAAGTTCTAGAGAAGATCTGCTAAATCTGGGGTTCCACCATGCATAATTTTAATGGATGTCAAGAGTCCACAGTCAGCATCAGACTGTGCCCCCACATGGGGGCCATGGGAGTTCTGTTTGAGGGAAGGAGGCTGCTTGTAATGACAGAATCACGGAATTATTTTGGTTGGAAAAGATCTCCAAGATCATGGAGTCCAACCTTTGACTGATGTCCACCTTGTCAATTTGGGTGCCAGGCCCAGTCATTTATCGAATTCCTTAAATCTGTCACAAAAGAGGCAGTACACATTTCCATAGGTTCTGCTGTCCAGCACMAAGACATATGCATGCAGACTGTGAAGGCCAAAGCTACTCCTCCAGTACATGTGTCCATGGCCCTCTGGGGTAGGAATTCCAGCCAGGGATGCTAGCTGGACTGCTTTGCATGGGCGCATTTTTAGGCAGCAGAAAGAGCCTTTTCTTCCAAGCTCTCTGCCCATGCAAAAGCAGCCAAGGTTTTGCTAAATGAAAGAGCTCCAGGCCAATTACTGCAAAATAAATTGAACCCGACAGATCATTTAAGATRAACTTTTATTCCTTTTAGGATCTCATAGTAAGTAAATATCAGTATTAAATTTCACAAGGCAGAGCTGGGGAACTTTGCAATGCTCCTACCTAGATTGTTTTTCTCTTTTTATTATTCAGTAAAAGAGCAAGAAAACATTATCATGATGCTGACCAGATCTTCTCTGTCTATCACAACAAATGCTTAAGAGAGGAAAAGCTTGGAAAAATGCTTATACGCTCAAATCATCAGTTATGAAGCCCAGGGAGATGCATTTGTCTGGCTATTACATCTTACAAAAGCTGGGTYGTGGCTTTGCTCCATTTGGGATAGGGCATGTCAAGGTTGACTTGGCTGCCAGGCAGCTGCACAGAATCACAGGATATTCTGAGTTGACAGGAACCCCCATGGATCATCAAGTCCAAATCTCAGGTGAAAGGCCCATATGGGGATTGAACCCATATCCTTGGCATTAGTAGCACCATGCTCTGATCAATTGATCTAATCTTYAGGAAAATCCACTTTGGGGAGCATTTTCAGAAAACCTGAGTAACTTAGAAAGGTAAGGCTTATAACTCAGTTGTCTTTCTCCCTAATATTTTATCTTTTGTACTCCTTTCATTTAGTCTGCCTCTTCCATAGAAATAGATAGAATATAGAGGGTAAAAAACCCCCACCATTTGAACTTTGATTAAGGAAAGGTAATTGAAATATGTATTAATAGGGAAACAGAAGCACAAGTCCCACTCAAGCCCAGAGAAGGGATGAAATATTTAATTTACCTGATGGTCTGTGGCATTAGTAGTGAATTCTAAATCCATAGGACACCTATCTACATATTTATGGCTTGTGAGCCCACAGCCTTTTCCAGAACCCATGCTTCTGTAAATCCCTCTTGCTCCAGAGTCAGCCCACAGCTGGAGTTATGTGCACCACTGATTTCAGATAGCACAGTAAATCAGATGGACTAAAGCTACCTGAGTCTTTCAGGATTAAAATAGTCCTAAAGTGCTGAAAAATGAACCTGTAACACACAGGCAATAATCTAGCATTTGGCTAAGGTTATCACTTAGGTTGTCAGCTGAATTTATCAAACCTGGATATGAGCAGTTAAAACGCTTTTCATGATTTATAGCTTCTGTATACAACTGCAGCCTTAAATCAAACTTAACATTTTCTGGGTGTGAAAATTCACAAATGGCTTTTTAAAAATTCTGTTCTCTTCTCTGAATTCAACAAGCCCTTCGTGCATTTACTGACCTTTGGGATTCACACTTCAGAGACTTTTCAAAGTCTTTCCCACTGGAGAGGGGAAGCACAGACTAYATACATGAAGAAATCCCTCATTTTCATCAGCCCCTCTGCCATTTACAGCACAACACAACATTCGCCTGCTGTCACATCAGACTGCACAGCCATGCTCCAAATGTCACATTAGAAGAGTCAGGTTAAAATCACTTTGTGTTACAACACTTTCTGCATTGACCTTTTGAAGGGCCAGAGTGAGAGGGAGGCTTAGCTCCCTYTTGCTCCATGCAGGGAGCCTCTCCTTGTTTTCTCTCCTAAATGCAAGGGGAAGGACATACTTCCTATTCAAGGGGCAGTTGTCAKCTATTATGAACATGAGACATTCCTGCACTTCACCGAGCTCTCCGTGGCTCCATCTGATAGCCTATGTGGTACAAGCAATATTCTAAAATTGATTGTTTGAGAATGAGGGTCTCTGTGTATGTCAGTCACCTTTTTCTTGAGGAGCACAGGGCTCTGCTTCCCTGGATGCACTCAGCCTTCCATTTTGACACAGGTCAGGATGGTATGTAGAGCTATTTGCCTTGCCAGGCTTATAAATAACGTGACCTTTCAAGATGGCCAGAACAGGATATGTGTATTTGTGTATTACCAATTTGGATCCTACAGCACACTTTTAATAGAAGCAAGGATCCATCATGACTATATTATAGATGGGAATATATGCTTCCCAGGGAAGAGCTATCCAGCCTGCTCAGTGCTAAAGCAGAAGGACTGGAACAGACTGGAATGGATTGCCCAGAGAGATGGAAGAGTCACCACCCYGGAAGTGTTCAAGAARTGACTGGATGTGACACYCAGTGCCAGGGTTTGGTGACAAGGTGGTGATCAGTCAGAGGCTRGGCTTGGTGATCTTGGAGGCCTTTTCCAATTTAAATGATTCTATGAGTTTAGGGGATACCCTTTCAGTGAGGTATTGCTCTTTTCCTCCTCCTTGAACGAGTCATTATTGGTAGACATGAGATGATTTGCAGTGGCCAAGACCCTGACAAGGCGACTGTCCCCATGTTCCCCATGTCATGTAGGGATTCTGAGCCCACCCAGTGAGTSCAGTCAAATCCCAGATCTGGTAAAATAGAAGTAATTTGATTATTATGCACAAGAGTTTTACCAGTAAAGACTGTCAAGGTCAAGAACGGCCGGGATAGCCCTGAACTGGATACACAGAAAGCAGCTCAAGGAGGAAAAATSTGTCCATGGCATAAAGGTTAAACAACGAGGGAAGGAATAAAGGGAGAACACAGAGAGATATCAAACAGCTTTGATAGTGCCAGTAGCTGGGGATCATATAAAATAGCACTTAGCTTTATGTACAAATGACAGTTCTCTATATCACTACCTGACCCTGTTCCTTACACGAACAGTATTAATTCAAAGCATTTTTCATTCTGGCAGTAGTTTGAACTAAATCACTGCTAAATCATCTGTGGTGATATCACTTTGTTACAGGTAGATGTACTAGATCAATCTAGTGAAATAATTTACGTATGAGGAATTCATCCCTTGTCCTCTACAATCATGTAAGGAAAAAAATTATACACGCACTTCAGTTGAAGATAACAAATACTAAGATAGATGGAATTGCAAGACAACATTTTTCTTAGCAATCCACACTCCTGTTCTCCCTTTGGTTTTAACTTTTGAAATAGTGATTCAAGAGTAAGAAAAGCTTGACCCAGTTTTTTCATTCCTRGTGCAAGGGGACATTAGGGTCCATAGTAAGCTTTTAAAAAATAATTTGCCTAAATCCAAAATGTCTGCATGTTGTTMTTGTGGGGTTTTTTGACTTCCAGAGTCTATAAAATAAACAACTGAAAAATGAGCTTACTCTAATCAAAATATATTATTACAAATGGTCTATATTGCCTCTTGGAAGAGAGAAATGGAAAGCCACTATTTCCAGAACTGGCATCCCAACTTCATTTCTAATCAAAATGCAGGGTGAGAAATTCCTGTTCAAACAAAATTCACTGAAAATAARCAAAAATATATTAATCACAAACATGTATCAAATTCAATATAATAATATTAAATAAAACAATTCAAGACAGAAAATGACACCTGTGCCATTGCAGAGTACTACTTAATGTCAGACATTTAGAAAAAAAAATATTTTTCCTTACAGATCTGTTAACTACATGTTCTCATTTTCTATTACCATGTTGACAGAAKCAGAATTCTTTGATTTCTGAACCAGAGTCCAGTGACGATGTGTTGAAATAGATTGTTTTCACAAAAACTATAATGCCAACTTAGAGAAAAAGGTGCCAATACAATGACAGCATGATCTGCTATGGTTTGAAATTAAATAAATAYTTATAATAGCAGAACAAAACAAAACTATGATTAGGATGAAAAAAGGGGACTAATACACTTGAAAAGAAATTTATCCTTTCTATACCCTTAATAAGGAACTAATATCTGGACTGAAACTGTTTCTGTGCTCTCAAAAATTTTGTAGACATGTCTGTATGAATTCTGCAACTTCACAACTGCTTTTGGTCACCTACACAGTAAATAAGCCATCCTCAATGTTTTTTTAAAAAATATTCCTTTTTCATCTCTCTTATCTATAATAGATCTGCCTGTCAGAGTTGTTTTCTCAGAACACTGTGATGATATTGCTTAACATCCCTTAAGTAGTTCTATAAAAATGTTTTTGTCAAATATACTTTGCTATAAGATTCCATAGATTCAGAGATCTTTTAGACTTTATAATATTATCTTCATATCTCTAACCTACAACTATACAGATCTTCTTTATAGGCTGGTTTGGTGCACTACTCAACAATACTCTGTTTTGTCTGTTCAGACAGTAATGTCAAATAATAAATCTATGTCCTTTCAGTGACCTAGATAAACTTCATTTTCTTCTTTTCCATTCATTAAGAATTAAAGTTATTCTATTTCACGGTTCTGTACATCTCGGGGAAATATTTGAACTACAAGTTAGGGATGATGTCATTGCAATAGACTGAATTCTCTATTAATTAAGCCAAATTAAATATTTTCCCATAATATATTTCAGAATTTCATGGGTTTCTTGTAAGTCCTCTGGCTCTTTTTATCTCCATGTAGTGTATTACAAATTATTCCAGAAAAAAAGTGTCTCTCTGAGATGCCCAGGGGAGAGATTTTCCAGCACACAGCTCTGCAGAGAGCAGCAGGTCATGGYGGCTCCATAGCCCTCAAGAAAACCTCTGTCTCTCTTCAAAGGACAGGATGGGACAACACTGCACATCATCTAAAATGGAACATCTGAACAAGCTAACTCTAGTAGAAGTGGGATTCTGAATGTCAGTTGAAAAAGTGAAAAAAGTACAGTTTAAATTGCAGTGGAAGTCAGAGAGCTCTGAAAGAAAAACCAGACAATTCTTTCAGGTCCTTCTTAGACACCATTTCTTTAGTGGTTGATTAATTTCTGTTGACTTTTTGGAGCTGGATACTTCAGTCTTTGGTAGAAATTAATTATTGCAAAATTATTTTCCATCGTTTTTCAACTTTTCTTCTTTGCTGTTGCATTTGAAAGTTAGTCCTTTCTCTTGGTAATTAAGACAGCTCCTAAGACATTTTTGTTCAACACAGTGACAGAGACTTATCAGATCCCATGAAACATTTTGTGACCCAGAGTATGCTGAACMAAGTGGAATCCTGTAAAGAATGATTGCTCTTCCTAAAATGTGTGTGCTAGTCCCAGTAATAATTATTTGCACAGTTCAAACCAGCTCTCAAGGGATGAACTGCTCTGCAAACCACAGGCACAGACACACAATGATCCAACAGATCTCCCCTGTTCCTCACACGTGCCTGGGGGAAAATAACGAGTGCAAACTCTTTCCAGCAACACCCTCACACTCACTGCAACTTTGGGTGGCACAGAAGTATCCAGGCAGCCCGAAATKAGCTGGCTTGAATGCTGATAGCTGCGCTCCCAGTGGAAGGGTTACCCACCAAAGCATTGATTTTGCTCCTGGGCAGATTTCCAGCTTGCAGGCTGCTCTGTGTTATTGCTGTGCACTGCTCACAGTGCCCAGTTGGACTGTTTAAAGCCAGCTCAGGTAAAACAGAACGAGCTGCCATGACTCCCAACAGCTGTGGATTGGTGTCCCTTTCCAGAGTGTCCTCCCTGGCCTCGCAATTTTTATCCACACAATACTGCTTGCTCAAAAGGAAGTGACTCTAGTAACTGTAGACATTTAATCCCATTAATCTTCCTTTGTCAATAACACCCTAAGACCCCAAACAATTTCTGCAGCCCTTTATTTCCAGTTTGACAGCACAAGTACACAACCTGTGTACCTGAATTTCAACACATTTTTCCATGCTTGTTTATAAAAAAAAGCCAAAACTACTAGTAAATAATACCAGCTTGATAATACAAGAGAAATAACTGGCACAGGGGGAAACATTGCTGCTGGTAGGTATGGAATTGAACAGAAATTGAACAGAAAACGTGTGTAAAAAAAATTGAGAGTTCAAGGGGAAAACAGCTATAATACATATTAAAATATAATCTCCTTTATTGTTTCATTTGACTGAAGACTGTTATAAAGGTGAGTGAGATACCGATGATAAAATTATAGGTGATGGTCAGTGCTAGTGAGGTTCAGCACAACATACAAGGGAAAATGAATATCAAGTATCCAAATGCATCCCTTGATACTGATGAATTAAGAGCATTCAGGATGAGGCCTTGGGCTTACTGTGGCTAGTTCTTTGAAGACATCAGTGCTGTGCTCACTGGTGGCCAAAGAGGCAAAAAGATGATGAATGTGGCAAGATAGAATATTGTGAAAGCAGTTAAAGTAATGSAGCAATGTAATTCAGAAATGTGAGGTGTGGAGGTGGATGTTTCAGTGCTGTGTGTGGCTCTCATTAAGCTCTCAGAAAAAAAGGGAATAAGAATATCAGGAAAGGTAGAAGCTTATTAGAATTATAGAGCAGTTTTTACATGATGAAAAAACTAAATGGATGAGAAAGACTTGCATTTYTGAAAAGACTCATTGATAAGAGCGATCTGTAGAACATGAACGATGTGTAAAAAARGCAAGACACAGCTATTCATTGCTTATCACATTACAAGAAGCAGCCTATACCCAGCAAAATTCTAAGACAGTTGATTTAAAACAAACAGATGGAAGAGCTTTAATCATTACATGCATAATTATTTTGTGAAACTCTCTGCCAGTGGATGTGTTGAAGGCTGAAAATATAAATGGATCCATGAAAGACATGACAAATTGATGGACAATAAATCCACATGCAATGATTAAACCTTATGGTCCAAAGACACCCTCCAGCTCAAAAAGGCATGAAAACACTTCCCTTTTGGAACTCAGRGTGTAAACCATGCACCTGTTCCGATGCAGATACCCATAACATAGACTCATCATATGTTTGGGAAATTCCAATTTCAATTCACTTCCTGCCTGAGGAGAGCTGTAGCCTTCACTTCTTTGTATTGATACATGTATCTGGAAAATTATCTTCACTATTTTTCCTGCTAAATCCTTGTACAACACAGAAAAAATATCCAGAGGTTTAGACCAGAAAATGAAGGGTGAGTGGCCCTGACACCTCTTAGCAGTTTTGATACTCACTTGGCTGCGAGATCCAAAGATTTGCATTCTGATTAATTGGATTTAAAGGAAAAAAAGAAAACAACAGAACACAGAGCTGATGCTGGAAGATCAATTAAATTTTATGTTTCCTCCTCAGAAATAACCTAACCACCAGTCTAGGATTTCATGCTTATCCTAKGTCTCTGTCTAGAAACAATACAGAGAAGTTCAACAAGTGGTATTAACAGCATAAAGAGGACAAGTACTTGCAAATGAAGTGCCAGAATCACATTACAGACCCTGCAGAGGAACTGTAGCTCCAGATGAAATACAGATGGAGCAGTAGAGAACTCGAGCTGTAATAAAAGTCATCTGTCTGTCTCAAGGCACAATGAATACATCTACARCACTTCAGAGGTATGTCTAACTTGTTTTTCAAAACTTCCAGAGATATCAATGTTATACGTTTTCCAGAGTTTTAATATCWTTTTTWTWWKRRRRTTTTTWYTWACATTGGCTCAAATCTCCACTCCTATTCAAATCCCTTAATTCTCAGCCAGACAACGGGGACAGGACAAAAAATTGTTTTGTCAGCAGATGTCATGCATTTTGACCATCTTCTCTTCTCTAAGCAGCCTAGATATTTTGGGTTTTGTGTTGAGGTATGTTTTCAATCTTCTGTTGTCTCCACATATTTTTCTTAAATCAGCACTGGATACAGTAGTTAGTTACAGCTTTTTGGAACCAGGGAGATTAAAAGGATACTATTATTTTTACATCCCAGTGCAGAAATTTTCTTTTTTTTACCTTTCATGGTTTTGCTTATTCATGTTCATTCACCTACTGTAGTCTCTAGTTCCTTTTATATATAACTATGGACTGGGGAATTGTTCTCCATTGTGTATTTGTACAGCAGTTTGCTCCYATCATAGCAGCAGACATTTGATCTAAAAAAACAACATTCTTTTTCTCCTGATTACTCCTTCAAGTTCTTAATATTTGTTTGAATCCTTGTCTAGTCCCCCTTGTGCTTGCTGGCTCTCCCAGAGACCACTGTACATTTTTATGATTATATATTMTAGTTCATCTTCTTAATCAGTACTGTCAATATTCAATGGCTCCAGATTTAAAGCACACCCTTTCAGTCTTCTTTATTGTACCTCTCCATATGTTCTGTTCATTGAAATGAACAGGGACTTTAAATCAGTGGAAGGARTCCCTGCCCATGGCATGGGGACTGGAGCTAGATGATCTTTAAGGTCCCTTTCGACCCAAACCATTCTGTGATTCTGTGAAYTGACCATTAAGCTAAAAAAGGCCAGTGATCATCAAGGTATGAACASTTACAATTCAACTACACTACTCATATGGAGATAAAATGGAGTGCATATGCTACAGCAAGAAGTCTACCAAATACACATGCATGTGATTATAGTCAAGATCTCCCGTTAGGATGTGTCAGAAGTAAGCTTTCTGACTTTTTCATTAATTCCCTTTTTTTTACTTGCAAAATTATAGTTTTTTAATTATATGGTGATCTTGCCCAGAAAGATCCAGCTCAGAATCCTCTGACCAGGATAAACAGTACGTAATTTATTTTATATCTTTATTATTCACTACATGATACTAGCAATTATTTATTGACTCTTAGTCAAATTTTGCTCAAAACAACAGAATTCTGAATTTTTTAATATACTTTTTCCCTAAATAAATAACCAGATATTCAAAGATATTCCTCAATCTCAAAAATCTTAATATTTATAARGAAATTTTATTCTGATTTCCTAAGKTTTTTTTTAGAAGCAGTGAAATATTAATCCACTGATTCTGGATCATTGACACCGCAGTTTACATATATATATTTATTTATATATCTAGTTTGAGTTTTCAGAGTTCTTACTAAATATTTTCCATTCATTGGATTATAGAACTTCAACATTATCACAGAAATAAAATCCACAGACTGGTTCTTTGGGTTATATACTGGACAGATGTTAAATATTTAAAAAATATATTTAAAGGCAAATAGTCTCATTATTTATATAAACCCTTATGGAAGCAAGAACCTACAGTGGTTAAGAGTAAGTTTTCCGGGGTTGGATTGAACCCCCTGGAGAACAAGCTATTGTTCCGAACAGATATTGTATCTGTGGACAATTCTGCAGAATTTCTTATGTCTCCTTCACTGAAGAAATTGAGGACAGCAAAAAAAGTCAGAACAAAGAAGATGAACTGAGGATCCACAAAAGCAAACCTGGGGTTTTGTGTTCAYTCCTCTTGACTGTTGAGTAGACATTTGTTTGTCTACTTCTTTTGATTAAGCTCAGAGAAGAATATCTGGGGCTTTTACTGCAGAAATTCAGTAAGGCTTTTTCAAAGACCAGAGGCGTTACATTTGTCAAGTCATACTCTCACTCTTGCTTGGTACACAGATCAGCTTCCAACACTAACAAATGTCCTACCATATTAGCTGGCTAAATGAGTTGAAACTTAAATTTATCCCAGAAATACACAGCAGGTGACCAACCACTTTCTTAAAGTTTTTTTCMAATATGCACTAGCACAGACTTTTGCTCCTATCTCCACAAAGCATGATTTTTGCACATTTCAATTGTATCTGTTTACAGTTCTTATTCGATTTGCCTTTTTAACTTATTCTGGCAGAGATGTCTCTTAGGTTTTCTCTAATGCCTGACAGAAATTGGAATCTGACTGAAAGCAAAGTGCCTTCTAGGCTCCAGTCAGATTAATCAGGAAGGATCTGCCGAAGTGAAACCTTTCCAAGGACAGGTACAGATCTGTTCTTGAAGCCTCTGGTATCACAGCAATCTACAATCCCAGCTTTGCTGCTGCCCTCCTTGCTCCCTGATATGCCCACAAAAGTTGCTATGACTCTTTTTCAGCTCTCACCAGACAAAAGATTTTGACCGYCTACTTCAACTATATGCCTATGAGAATTTTTTTATCACACTCACAGAAAAACTGCCCTTCATTAGGAAGGATGCCAGCTTCAAACTTTAATTGGACTCGTCAGCTAGACTAACAGTCTGCTCTTTATTTACCAGTAAGGTAGRGGAAGAAAATCCTATTGCCTGTGCTTTGTATTCTCTGTTGCACACTAAATCATTTCTGGGAGGTATTCATGATCTATAAAGCAGCAAGTAGTTTGGTCACAGCTATCTCTRGCACCATCTGTTTGACCACTTGAAAAAGTAACAGACTGCACAGAAGCTGAAAAMGAGACATGACTAGCATGAGTTTGGGAAAAACTGTGTCTAGATCCAAAATTAAATCAGCTATTCAAAATTTCATCACAGTGTGTCAGGCGTGCTGCAGTTACCCCCTGAACCTTCCCAGGCTGGTTTTCCCTTGCCTCTGGCAGACGTAGCTGTCTGCTTTTTCCACAGCCAAAATGTTTGCAGATAGTCTCATTAAMACAAAAGTTTCCAACAAAACCCAGAAAATTTAGCTCCTGAGATTGCCCGGCTGATTTTCACCCTAACAAACGAGGAGCAGAGGTTTTGGCCATATTCTGATATATGATAACCTATGTATCTGCTTTATTTTTCTGCACTGAATTATTTGTGACAACTGCGACAACTTTCATTCAAATTGTTAAAGAAAATATAAAGCAGTGCAGATAAAAAATTACTCTTGAGGTATGGAACACTAAAACTGGTGAATCCTAATAATTATGTTTGGATAAGAAGCTACTAACACATTTAATATAAGGTRTTTTCATAATTACAACTAATCTTACAAAAGCATTTACAAGGCATCTTTGATGTGGTATTTTTTCCTTGAAGTTATCATGATTTGTACAATACTCTAAAAAAAACCTTTTACCAATGAGTTATATATCTGTCTCATGCTTGATAGCTCCTAACAGCTATAACTACAAAGGAAAAGCCCATTTACCATTTTAAGCACTGGACTTAATTAACTTCTTTACATTATTAGGAACTTTCCCAATAGTCCAAGAATTATTAAAAGTTAATGAGAATGTTTCAGAAAGCTTCCTAACTAATAAAGGATTCTTTTGAACAAATTAATAATGTCTACAATTATACCACAAGTATTGAATATAAAAGCTTTGAATAAAAGCAATACCAATAAAAGAACAGAAAAAATCCTTGATAATATTTAGAATATAATTTATAATTTTAAAAAAGAAAACTTCCATCTATGTTGTTATACTGTTCCTTATTTCAATTTCTCATACATTTTTGCACATTCTCTTAATTTTCAAAATGAGTGAGAAACTAAACAAAACTTGAGATAAGTCTTAAGATATTTTTGATAGACTATTGCTTGTATGAGAAAAAACCCAGCCCTTCTCTGGCATTTCTCCATWGGATGCCTGAATTATTTTTTTTCTGTACGTTAACTGTTTGATGATCAAAACACTGAGAATGTTCCTGAATCAGCTCTGAAATAATAATTTTGCAACTGGAAGGAATTTTAAAAGAGGTGGCTGTCTCCTGTGGTTTTACTGATCAAACAGTATTTCAGATGATGGTGAAACCATTGGTGTTAAATGGCATCTGATATGAAACTGAAAATATTATAAAGAACCTCAGTTTGAATGGTTGGGAATAAAAACCAATACAAAATCAGCTATCCTGGACTTCTACTGCTCTTCCAGATTAGTTCAGAAGATATATATTGCACCTCCCCATGATCCCCAATCTCATCCTTAAAGTGCAGAGGGAATGTGCCAAACTTCCTCCTCACTCAGGTGTTCTAGAAGGGCAAAATGAATTAGAGCTCCTTCAGACTTCTGAGGAATAAACACCGCCTGTAAAAATTTTCTCATGATTCTTTCATGTGGCTGTAAACACTGCTATTATAAAAAAAAAAAAAAGAAAAAAAAAAAGGTGGGGACAGGAGGAAAAAGAGGAAGCAATCAATATTTATCATCAGTGTTGAGCAAGAATTCCTAAATTACATTACCATAAGACGATGCCTGCGAAGTTTTAGTGGTTTGAAATGCTTCCGGGAATACAAGTTAATAGCATCACTTATAGCTGTGAAGGCAAGAGCAACCCTGAAGATTGCTTCAGCAATTTAGAATGAGCAACAGAACCCCTCAAGTGCATTGCTGTTCATTAATAATAATGCCCACACAGCAGACAATTCTGTTTAAAGAATGGGCCTTTGTGACTTGGTCAGCAGGATTATGTTTAAAGTGATATCCTGAAAACAAAGCGAGAGCAAGCTTCTCCCTCACACATTGTGTGAGAAAAGAATTTGGCAGCTTACAACTACCCTCAGGAGACCATCCCAATGCAATCATCTCCTGTTTTATCTCAGCCTAGGAAAAAACYGCACAAATTGCATTCTATGAACTGCAGAAACAGCTACCACATGAATCACCATTTCTGTGGAAACCTCTCCCAGAAAGTGCCTTGTCTTGGCTGCAAATGGCCCCTGACAAATCCCTGCGGCTTYGTTTGTGGTCTCAGGCGCTGAGAGCATTCCCTTCAGGAGCAGCTCAGGCTCAGAGGATGCAGCAGGCTTGGGGAGCTGAGCTGTGGAGCGTGTCACCTCCAAGGGATGGGGACAGCAAAGGGATGGGGACAGCAATTTGTGTCCCCTGCAYGCTGAGGGACTGACTTCTGAAGCAACTTCGAGCAAGCAGTTGCAGGATGTCAAAAGTGAATCTTCAGAGAGCACAAAACTTACCTGAAAGAGCCTAACAACACAAATCTTTTCTAAACCCCTTTTCACATTTGGTTTTCAGAAACAACTGTATTAAGAAGTGGATTCTTAGCTGACCAGAAGGGCTTTTCAAACAGCTGTTGGATGTTACAGATCAGTAGTTTCTGTAAATATGTGGATTATCGTCAAGAAAAACTCTAGGAAATACCACACAGCACTCACAACACAGTATTTTAAACAGGTAACAAAAACTTATTAAGTTCCTTTCTGCATCTGCCAAGCAGTTYCTCCTCAAAATTATTGTACTTATTTACAACATCCTGAAAGAAATGCAACTGACACAAAAGTTTGAAACTGCATATAATGAAAATTGTTTGCAACTTACCTTGGAATTGTGTAAATTTGATGGTTCCCATCCTCTCTCCATTTCTGAAAACAACTTCACCCTAAATAAAACAAATAAACACCATAAGAGTTATATAAATCTCTTATAATATAGTTTCATAAACACTTTAATTTTCCATTAACTATTAAAATTACCAAAGCAATGTTTAAATTCTGAAGATAGCAGATTCAAATTCAAACTAAATTCAAAATAACTCAAGAATACCTCCTTAAAGCCTTCTTCCACAGAAAGTCGGCCAGTGTTACCACCCACTTTTCATGGATAGGAATAAAAGTACACTAAAGCCAGGAAGTTATTGAAATTCAGACGATGAGAGATATGCAAACAATTGATTTTGACTGTTGGTTTTTTTATCAAAGATATGTAAAACATTCAAAGATCACACAAGAAAATAGTTTTCCATTTCTTTCATCCATCATACAATTCTCCAAATGGCTCTATAAGCTATTTAACTTATATGGCTATCCTACTAGATTATGGATACTAGTAGCTCCTGTGGCTTGGTTTTGTACTATACCAATATGCGTGCCCTGGTATTCATTTTAATTGTCATGTCTTTTAGTACCACCRTTTGTGGTGCTACATGCTGTTACTTCTGAATATAATGGTCATGTAATGCTGAAACCTCCTCAAATATCCCTAGGAAATTACTCCCATCTTTCACCCCATCTTTCTGGATTAAATTAAGAAAATATCTTGTTGAATTTCCTCTTTAATTCAGCTATTTCATAATTGAGTATGAAAGAGGGTTTCATTCATTTATGATAAGTATTTTTAATATTTTGAACCTGTAGTGGAGAGCTGAGAGCTATCAAGATAGATTGTTGTGCTACTTCATCCCTGTTTTGGCTTATTAACACCATCWCCATAAATCTTTGTTTTGGCTGACATCAGAGTGAAAGAAACCAAATGGTGAACCTGTGATCTACATTTCTCTGTGTAAGCCTGTCACTTTTTGGATAATCCTTTCTGGTCACTGAAGGCCTCTGAAATACTGAAATCAGGTCCCTGCAGGAGCAGTACAACAGTTTTGTTGCACAGCACAATCACTCCCCCGTTTCCTGCAAGCCACAAAACACCACTCCCCTTCGATAAATAGAAGAACCCTTAAACAAGTGTGAACCACATAGTGCCAAGCTTTAAAAGCCAAAAGCCCCAATCTCCTGACTATTTTATGAAAAATAAGARAATTCCATTTGAAGTAAAAGGAGTGGTATAAATAGACAATAAAATGTAGAATTAAATTTTATAAACTACAGCAATGATAGAAAGAAATAAGCCAATCAGTGTTTCAGAAAGCATTTTTTTTTTAGGAATTACATGCTGATTTATGGTGTGAGAAGTGAACTATAATCTGATGACATTCTACAGCTCACGTAAAGCCATTTCTTTGCTACCAAGGTAACATACTACAAGATTTAGCCAGAGACTTGTCCTCTTTACAGTTGAGGTTCATAAATTAATAAAAGTATTTTTTCTCTATTTAAAGTAGCAGATGTTTGAATAATAGATATTACCAATATACACATTAATATGTGACATTACAAAAGCCAATCTTAGCAGCATTTCTTCCTTTCTTTTTATTGCACCACACACTCCAGCGCATGTGCCAGTGCAAACTGCAGTTTATGGTGTGACCCACCATAAAACCTAGACCTTATGAAATCCATGGGAATATAGCAACACACAAAATCCTCTTTTACTTTTCATTGTGGTCTGGTGACATTACATAGGCACACTTAGATACTTATTAGAAAAAGGATTGGTGATTGTATAGAATTAAAGAAAATAATGGATGTAAATACTAAATTTTCAGAACATAATCATCATATTCAAAAATTATTTCTTRATCAAGATAATATTTCATTTCAAGAGATGTAAAATAAGACATTGGTCCTGAACAAGCATTAAAATAAACTGCACAGATGAATAACTTGTACTTAGAACAAACTCCATATTTTAAATAGTTAATAAGCAAAGATTTCCTCTTCCATTACACAGATCATCCCACTGGAGACCAACAGAAACCACACCGGTATCTTCATGCCYATTTTATTTTCTTCAATCTACCATCTACAATTTTTTTGCTTTCTTTACTAGTCGTGAAAGTGAGTGCTAGAGTAAATACTGATCTGCCCAGCTGATCTGCCCAACTTAGAGCTGTGGACAGGCATCTTCACACTAGCAATGACTCTTGAAAAGTTGATGAGAAGGAAAAAGGAAGTTTGCAGATTGGAGTCCAACAAATAGTGATGTGAACAGAGGGCTGAAGAGGAGCTGAGTGAGCTCAGTCTGGCACAGTCTGGCACTCCTGGATGCTGCTGCCGGTGTGTACAGCCCCCATGGCACACAGCACCTCAATATTTTTCACCCAAATACATCCCAGTATTTGGGATTCATTGCAGCTGCATAACTCATCATGTAACCTTACACAGGTAGACTTTATTCAGTTTTCCTAAAGGTACAACCACGTGTAAGTACAAAAAATATCCATATTGCAAGTTAGGTGGCTTGGACAACAGAAATATTGAAGCTTATGTTGTAGGTTTTTTCTGGTTTTGTTTATGTTTGTTGGGCTTTTTTGTTTGCTTTTTGATACATCTCTGACCTCCTTCCCTTGTAATTGCTTGGTT
>NW_026623342.1:696120-762120 GCF_030028575.1 Malurus melanocephalus
ATGTACTTTGTTACAGAATAACTATTTCAACCCCTTAATAAAAAGACATTCTCTCCCCTCCTTGGATTTACAGTCTCCCCCTTTTATTTAACTCTTTTACTTGTGATCAGAAGAAGCCCACATTGTCCATTCACACTTATAAATTATTAGCCAACATTATATTTATTTCAGACATGGGACTTCCTTCCCCTGTCTTTATAGCAGTCATTTGTCTCTACTTGGAAAGAGCTGTTTATTATATCTCTATATTTTTTCCTGGTGGTTAAAAAATAGGTTTGAACGTGTCATTAAGCTCTTTTTGAGTTATAGAGCACTAGCATTTATTAGAACTCTCTTTGCATTATCTCTGACAGTATTATTATTCAGCTCTGGACAGAGGCCCATGCCAAAATTAGAATTATTTCATTCTTCATACACTGAAATCCCCAGCCAGCACATTTTTTTTCATTTATATCATTAGTTTTCTTCATCTTCTTCAATGAAACCACAGTTCAGAAGTTTCTTAACTTCTCTCTCAGTCMGGGCCAGGTCTGCAATTTGATCACCATTTAATTTACTGTGTATTTTCTTCTGCAAAGTATCTCAAATTTAGCGAACAGAGAAATAAATGCATAGCATTCACTTCATGATTTTCAGTACTATACCTACAAAAAATGTCTGCTTAAGACCATATTTGCTGCCTTCTTCAGCTGTCTTCCACCACATGGCACCGAACAACTGYTAATTTAACTGTTTATCACAATCTCAGCCTATATTTGTTATCTTATTGCTGGTTTAAAATGTCATAATTAATATTAATGCATTAATAAATGCATGCAGAAACACTTGACAAGCAGTAGGACAACTATGACAACTGAAATAGTATTTTACACAATTCTACATATTATTTATATATTTGCACAGTACACAAAATTAAACCTGTCTCTCCAAGTTCTGACATCTGCTGAAATCAAGGTGCACTTCTGAACTTGCAGTTTTCTTATTGGACTATGTCCAATAAAAGCAGAAGCCAAGGAGGATGAAGCATGCCAGGACAGGAAACGTAAGAGGTCACTAACACCCAGAGGGCAGTGTATTGGMCTCTCACATTGCCCCTGGCTCTACAGCTCCACACATCTGATGTAGAGCTACCTGGTGGTAGCTCAGCATTCACTGCGAGCTGTAGTGGCCTATKGAACCAGCAAAATGCATTCAGTGGGGATTTTTTAAATTTTATTTTTTATAGTTTTGGCAAGTGGGGGATATATGGTTTTTGAATTGCTGAACCAGAGTCCGCACAAAGGAGCCCTGGAGGGACGCAGAAGGAGGTAGGAGGACTGGAGCAAGACACTCTCTGTTGGCCCCAGACCCTTTCAGAAGRCTTTCTGTGTTACCATGCAATCCACACAGCTGCTACCCACACGTTGTACTTGATTTACTCATCCAGGACTCCTCAGCTCCTGCCACACCTTCCCTGATGTGCACAAAGCAGCAAGTTGGCATTCTGTGGCTCTTGGCTCTGCACCTTCTGGCCAGGGAAGAGCTACACTCTGGAGTTCAGAGCCTCTTCTACCCTCCAAACCTAATGTCCAAGGCAGCAGTGTTTACAGAGAAGGGGAACATTGTTTATTCCACCTAACAGGCTTTTAGCTCTGCAAGTATAACCTCACTTTTGAAACAAAACAGCGAGCTTCCAGCTGAGGGCAGCTTGTGCACAACTCTTCTGGTTTCAACCTAGTTACATCACTCATTCAGCTGCAGACAAAGAACTAAGCACGGGAGAGGTAAGCAGAGTGCAAGAGAGGATACCAGGCAGACAGCAGTGAAGGTGTAACACCCCGTGGGATAAAGAAGTAACCATCATCTATGGAGAAATGAGAGAGCAGAAGGCAGAGTGTGACGATAATTAAAATGCTCCATCAAATCAACACTGCTCCTCAGTCCATGATTTTATATCTTTAGACTGCTGGGGATAAAATGTTTCTAGAACATTTGAGCAAAGCAGACTCAGTGGCTGCTGCTTTTCAAGCCTTGAGATTACTTTCAGAAAAGGTGTTTCTTTCAAAATTTTCGAGATTAAAGATTAAAATCTGAAATAGTTTACAATCCATTGGGATGTCTTTTCCCTGCCTGTTTTCTCTCTTGTGACATTTTCTAAAAGCTTTGGGTAACTGAACACTGGTGTCTGGAGARCAGCAGAGCAGCTCAAAGAGCAGARTGAAGCACAGCTAAAAAACTTGTCTTGGCTAACATTTTCTAAATAAAGCARTGCCACCATTCTCATCTAAACAGAAACCTGTGTTCTAGCTATAACAGATCAGGCATAAAACAGCAGGAAAAAAAATGAACAGGCTTACTTCTAGCCATTAAGTATCCATCTGCACCACAGCAAAGATGCTGTGCATGCTTATAAACATACTCACAAAGTTAGTTTCACAAAAACAAAAAACATTGGTTTTGCAGAAAAACAGTGTAGAAGAAGGAAGATAAACTGTTGAAACAGAATTKCCAAGAAAAAAAAAATCCTGGTAATCATGAGAGTGACTGAAAAGAATAATAAAAAATAGTCATTCATCAAATCCCTTAACAGTGGAACTAGAAGGCACTCATCCRTTAAGACTTTGGTCTAAAACAGAAAAAAAAAATTTTCACATTATTCCTTTGCACAGCAGGTAACGACCTTTTAAATTTGCATTGAGTGAGGATTACTTATATATTTGTTTCATTTAGAAACAGGACTGGGATGTGACCCAGTCTACTGATCTCATGCGACACTTCATATAATCTTATGCAGCTTCTGTGAACTCTTGGTAGTCAGACAGATAAATGGAAAATTACATCTCAGAGCTATCTCWGAGATCAGGAAATTTTAATGATTTTTTAAATAGGTTACAGAAACTRTTCTTGTATGAGTGAAGTATGGGATATGCAGATGTACAAGTTCACATCAAAAGCAATTTGGAAATACAGAACACAGGAGAGAGAGATATAAGTTATTTTTTCTTTCCTCCCTCATGGCAAAARTATCAAGCAATTTTAAGAAAAAAGATGGGTTTTGTGTCTCATATTTGCCAAGATCTTTGTTAGCATCAGCTAATTCAAGTAGTCTGTGGCATTGCCCATTGTGCTCTGCTTTGGCACTCATCTACCTTAAATGCCTACAGAATAAGTAATAGAGTTTGTCAAAATTAAACACAAAAAAAATCAAAACAAAAAAACCACCACAACAACAACAACAACAACAAAAAAACTGGTATATAAAATAATTCCTTTAGACTGTCTTGAATTAAAATAATTTCCCAAAACCAAGTTTCCTAAAAAAAAGAAARAGCTAACTGTGCATCTCCTAATATCACAACAGCAATGAGTTATATTCCAGACCTGGGCTGGAAGAAATGGAAAGTGAAGACCAACACCTACAGTTTCACATTAAGTATACCATCGTTATGCTGCTATCATTCACATACATCCTGAGTCTAGAATTATGTGGAAATACAAAGTACTGTAAGTCTTACCACCATGGTTTCATCATGCTGCCACTACACTCCCTTCTAAATAAAGTTCCAGACCATTCAGCATCTTCTTCCAAGGAGAGAGATTTTTTTAAAATTTTGCCTAGCTCCCCCCTCTAAGCCCCTTTTACAATTTATTTATTTCTTGACAAAGGCATAACTGAAACACAGATGCTCTTGCTGTGTAGAAGGGTGCCTCTATTTAACTTTTGCTAGATGATCTTGCCCATATTTCAGGCAGAACTTCAACTTTTTTTTTTTTTTTTTTTCCTCCAGAAAGTGAAAGAATCAGATGGGGAACAGACAGAATTTCTTTAGCTAAAATTTCTTCCCTCTATCTCATCAGCATCCTCTATCATCAGTTGTCATTGCACAAAAGTGTGCTGTTGGCAGCACAATGCCAYAAGCCCAGACTAAGCTGCTCCATTAGATTAGCATTTAGATGCATCTAAACAATTTTACASAGCTATGCTGAAATGAGACAGCACAATCACAGCATTTCTTTCAGCACAGCAAGCGAAGGCATCATTTTCGAACATCTGAGCRCTCCGTTTACACACAGCAGCAAGACTGAGGGAATAATGTCCCTGACAAGTACTAGCAGTTCATAAGCAGGTAAAAGGGGGGAGAAAAGGATGCTGGCCAGGAAATCACACATCAAACTATGTGCTGGCCATAGCAGGTGGAGAAAAATGAAASCTTTCTGCTTTGTTACTCATTAATGTGCTTTTAAACATTCATCTGGGCTTATGGCCAGCACAAGGCAAAGCAGTCAGATGCTCTTTTATTCTTTATGGCCGTATCATTTTTATCCAGTGATGGAGGTTTTTGTGAATCATCTCTCTCAGTGATCAGGTAAGCTCTACGTTGGACATCATTAGTGGTTTTAGGTTTAAAAGCATGTCAGGAAAGAAATTGAAATGAAACATATACACATGGGAAGCTATTTTGCAAGTTTTTTTTTTAGTACTTTGGAAACAAAATGACAGGCACTGGAACAGTGTGCAACAAATGCTTTCCAGTCTGGTGATATATATAATACATCACAGCGCTGGCTGTTGGTATTTAGCCAATTTCCTGATCTATGGTTGGCCTCTGCAAGCACAAGCAGTGTAATTCCTTCACTCTRGACTCAGTCTCTTCCAGGAGTGTGTAAAAACATTGATGCAAACAACCTGTCGTTCAAGGTGACATGAGAAAAGGAAACAGTCTGAAGCACTGAGACTAAGAACTCAAGCCCTTCCCAGTGTGTACAGAAAAGCAAACATGAACTGCTGAGGTGATGTTCAGAATTGCTCTTACGAGGTTGAGCACCTGATGATTTTGGTTTCCAGCTCTGTGTCTGTAGAAACAGCGTAACAGCACATTATCTGCCACCACCATGTATTTTTCCCCACTGCTTTTGTAAGGATGAATCAGAAGAGATGGCAAAAGAGCCTTTTAAGGACACCRCATTAAGCAGCAGCTCCATCTCTTCAACAGTGCAATTTCATATGATGTTCTGAAGTAATTTCTTCCATTTTCTTTAAACTACATTAATCTCAGCAGAGAGCAGAACCACACAGGCTGTATTTCATTTGTTCTGCTGATGGCCCGAGTGACTGCAGGAGCCACTGCCTCCKCCCTGTGCACTTCCCACCCAGGCTCTGTCACATTGGCTGGACACAGGACATCACTTTGTTTACTCTGTTCCTTGTAATGAGCAGGCAGCCTCTGTTATTAGCAAGGTTTTCATATCCAAGTAGAGGCCACTGTCATTACCCATGTGCAAGTGCTGAGCACAGTATCTTCAGACTATTATCTTTCTAAATGAGCAATTTTAATTCAAATTCCCAGAAAGGGGTATTAAAAAAATTACAAAGACCAGCCAGCTTTACAAATCTTTTGGTAAGTATGTATACCTACCAGTTGTGGATGATCCTTCCTACGGGGTTGAGAAGGGCTGTGATAGCAAACTCATTCCCAGTGTTACACGGCTACTCTACATCYGAAAATTTCCCTGCAGGCAGAAGAGTGAGCTGACCGTGGCCAGGGAAGATGGAATCAGCTAAAAGGTGTTTGTAGCGAGCAGCCATCCCTGTCTACAATGCTAACACTGATTTTCCCTCTTTTTACGCAGTACAAGCTCTTACACAGGAACTCAAACTGTGTGATTCAATATTCATAAAATGTTTCTAATGATTAGAAGATTTTAACTTTTCTTTGGGAAATCAGCTAAGACAATTCAAAGCACAAGGCAACTGACTGTCCAGGACATCAACTTTCTATTACGTTTCCCAGTAACAGTTACTGAAATGGGTCCTTTTTTTTCATTTCAGAATGAAACAAAWTTTTTTATCTAAATTTAATAAATCTAAATTTACAACCTTTTAATTTAGCTCAGCTGTAGCTTTGGCTTTACTTGACAATTGCCAGAACTGCTATGATATTTAAGACATCTATGTCTGCAAATCTAAAAAGCCTAACCTAAGTTATATCCAGTCCTAGGACTCTCAGATTTACTTTTCTTTAAAATTTCAGATTTTGTCAACGTTGCTATCAGAAAGTACTCCCGAAGACTGCTAAGTTTGATGGTARTGAAGTGGAAGTTTCATCCTCTTCCCTTTACTCAGCACTGCATCCCTCCAGGTGATGCTTTCATCAGCATCAAATTCTGACTGAAATCTGCAGAGAAGAGCATTAGCATTGCTGAGCACAGAGATTTGAAAAGGCTTGGCAGTGGCATGAAGGAGGTCTAAGCRGCATATTCTTAATAAAATCAAAATCAGCCCTTCTCATTGTCCATTTTAATCCTTCAGGCTGTTCTAACCTGTGCCAACAACCTGCAGAGAGTCAGTRAGATACAATTGGCATAGTTTTGACACTCTAAAGTTTCTCTATTTATACACTTGTAGTAGTTTTGCTGAGGAAAGATGGCAGCCTTCAGGTTCTCTATAAAACACTACGATCTGAAGATACTGAAGAGGCTCAGTTTGGTTTCTGCGTGATCAGTGCCCTGCAACATTAGATCCTACACAACATGGGAGCTTTCCACCTGGCACAGGTCAGAGACCTCAAAGGTATAGCTCTCTTCAGACTCCATAAAGCAATGCTTAGAGTAATGCTGTTACTTTGGGATCACTCTTCCTACATTTACAGTACAATTAAGTTAAGTTTTACTGATATTTCAATTAATTTTCCCATTGTGATGGATGCTTTTAAAAACTTTTGTGAAATACTTTGTTTCTTTAAACACATCCTCTGCACAAAATTTATTAAAAATGTCGWACTAAAAATTTGAGACATACTGAGTCACTTGATAGATAAAAAGTGTATTTTTGAATGAAATATACCACTTGAAAACTCTTCAAGATTCCCTATGGACAAGATGATGGAGATGAAAACAAGACAACAGATGATATTCCCTTGTCACACCAGCTAATTTGCTTAAATTAATATAAATGCATAATATAATTGGTTTTCTTCTAGCTCAAGGTAGTGTTTAAAGTCCAGTTAATTCTCTGAAATATCTATGGACTACACATCTCCCTCTCTCTTCCTGCCCACTCCTGCCAATGTTCCCAAACCCAGGGTGGTTTCTACACCATGCCATGCAGACTAACTCCAATGCACCCAGGGAAATGAACTGGATAGGAAAACAAGATTGGTGTCAGTCCAAAAGTACAGATTCCCTTACTATCAAGCTTAGTCTAGTGAATTGCCTTTCTCATCTCAGACACCACTAAGCTGCTTCTGCACAAAAAAAAAAAAAAAAAAAAAAAGAAATTGCACTTATTTTTTAAGGTACTCTTTTCAAGGTACTTATTTTTAAGGTTCTGCTCTCAGTTCTTGCTTCAAGAGGAATGCAGACAGAATCAAAGTCAGTAAATTTGGAACTGGAAGGGAATTACTACCCATCAATGCATTTCATGGGGCTGTGTTCATATTTAAGCTCCTGGAGTTATAAAACTCAGTATGGGGAGCTTTTTTACTTCCATTATTTCCATCAGAAGACTGCTTCTGAACCTGAATCTTCTTATCATTTTAAGCTTTCCTCTTGCTTTCAGGTTCCTCTTATTTTGTGCCATATACTTACTTTTAGGATCACAGTATTATTTGAAGGAGATTCCCCTGTTCTTTTTTAAAATTATATTTGTGCAGAGAACAAGTAGTTCTCCACTCAGCATATTAGGTATTCTCAGAGCTGCAAGAGGGAGAGGAAKAAAAAACAGCTGAGTTGTCTTTCCACTAAAAAAACTGGTTTTGCACAAGAGGAAGATTTTTACCTGGCTAGTCTAAAATGCCTCTCTCACGCACGAAGTTTATTGGAACTTCATGTTTCAGGATGGAGGTAGGGACTGAATTTCAGTGTCCTGAAAGTGAGGCTGGAGTGGAACCATTCTGGGCTGCTGCCCTCTGAACTTTGGACACCTATGCTCTCTCTAAATGCCTCTGGTATGCCTAAAGGAGACAGACTAATGCTCTCCTCTGATAATCTGGCAGAATAACACAATTAATTTATTTAATACTTAAGAGAATTTGAAATTGGTATGCCCCTTGCTTAGTTGCAATGAAAAAGAAAAAGAATAGATTTTAAAAGACATAAAAAGAATGCTGGAAAATAGGTAAAATACCCACATACTTTTTTTCCCATGGAAAAAAAGGGCAAAAATCAGTTTTCAAGCCTTAAAAATATTTTATTTGAAAGCAAAATCATAAATGTTTTCTCTTRAAACTGTAAAAACAATTTTCTGCATTTTTCCAAATATTAAAAATACTGCTATTTAAATTTTGAAAAAAAAAAAAAAATCTGTGTGTGTCTATCTGTGGTTGATGGTGGCAGAATACCACTCAAAACAGCAGATAATCTTTCCTAACTGCACTCTTTAGAGAATAATGTACACAAACCTACACTAATTCCTCTAATTTATATTGAGAAAGGATTGGACTCAKTTGAATATAAGATGAGCTTTCACTTCCCTGAATTTCACAGCCCCACACCCCTGAATCGCACTGAGAGCTGCTGTTAGAGCCCCAGCAGTGCTCCAGCAACTGAGCTGGCTGATGCCAGCGCAAATCCACTGGGAATGCTGCTGGCTGCACCTCAGCTTGTGCTGAAGAAGTCTTGAAACTGTTCTGCAGGGGTGCCAAAATTATTTTAAGCTTAGATTTTTCAAGGCAGCACAGAGGTGCAGCCCTCTAGTGTTTCTGTTTCCAGGGAAAGAGAATGTTGCTTCATACTCAAAGCCTTCTTATCAGTTTGGCTGCTTTCTTCAGCCCTCCTTAAGAGATCAAACTATCAAGATCTAGGGATCATTATACTYGGAAGAGATCTCACTGGAAAACAAAGAAACCATTGTTTAAAGATGCAGTGCTCTCATTTTCCTCCAAAAGACCCAAAGCTACAAGTTCCAAATAAGCACCATGAGCTGAAGCTCGTGCTGTCACCTGTAATTAAAGCATTCCAGCATCAGATGCTTGGCTTCTTGGAGAGACAGCAATAATATCTAAACAGCCTGAAGGAAGACAAATTCCATTATTTTCTCTGGCTATCTCCAGTATCATAACCTTTTCCTTATCTTGGTCACACACACACTCATACTGAATGGAATGGGACTAAATTTCTTTTTAATACTCTGAGRAACTGCTCTGTGCAATAGCAGCAAGCCTCGTACTCACAGCTGCCCTTAAATATCAGTTACTTYTATTTTTTAATTCTTGTCATCAGTCATCTGTGCTAATTGGCCAAGTGTATGGCATGCCTATAGAGTATTATATGTCCCAAAATAACTAATGAGAAGCCTTTTATTTCATCTGTCTCAAATGAAAGTGGTATTAGAATAAGAAAGTATTTCCTTCTCTGCCACAGGCATTCAATGAATATTTATGATGTTTTTCACTATATTGCAGTGATATGAYGATGTTGATTTCCAGCTAGAATGAGGATACAGCACCTAAAAGGAGATTCTACTCTCTTTCTATCACTCATAAAAGGAATTAATAATTGCAAAACAGCTAACAATTGCTTCTYAAATTAGATCATATTTATCTTCATATTCTAAGCTGGAAAAGGAATCTCCTCATTTGTAGCAATAACTATCTTTAAAAACACTAATATTCTGAACCCATTTATTAAATATTTGTAAAGCTATTTTATGCAGAGCATTAATGCCGACTGATCAAAGCATACGTAATTAATGGACAAGAAAGTAATCATAGCAATAATAGAAATCTCATTAGCATACAAATTATGTTGTTTTCAAAAACTCAGAATACTCATATAAGGAAGAAACCRCTTATTCCAGACCATTTTTCTGAAGCCTATAAGCCAAGTCAACTTCCTGACAAGGGCCATACTGCTGCGTATAATGGTATCAGAAAAAACGTTTCCCTCTGGAGAGGAAATCKTAGAAAATTATTAGGAAGTTTCAGTGCAGGTCTGGGTATCAGGTGGTGGAGCTGGTCTATGTTACGGTCTACATTAGATAAAGGAATTTATGCAGCACTGTTTTTCAATCTTATTTCTCTCTTCTATTATCATCCACCAGATAAGGTGCATTGGTAACCCCCAGAGACAGAGACGCTTTTATCTAGTTCACTCTTTTCTTTTTTCTCATCAGAAATCTTCCCTGTGCAATGTGGCAGGGGGAATATAGAGGAGTGAAAGAGGTGAGATGCATGCTGCTRCTGCTGTGACCTTTGTGACTCAATGTATTCAGAAAAGGGATTTTGCTTACTAACCCCTGACAGTAATTTTTRTGGCTGGAAGCCAGGAACAATTTCCAGCAGTCTCTGACTTATCTCCTGGGGTGGACACAGGCTGTCTGACAGACAGACACAGTGTTCGTASTCTTTTCTGCCAGGCTATGTTCATGCTCTTGAAAAGAGACACAGTGTTCATACTCTCATATTTTAAAGACTGAACTTTATTTTTCTCCCCAGTGTACACAGGGAGTAGTGCGAACTTTTTTATATCTAACACCCAGAAAATTATCAATATCCTATTTAAAGGTGGTGTCTGGAGAGAAAATTCATGCCTCTAGCCATTCTAACCAGCATTTTATCAACAGCATCATAGAAAATATCTGAAGTCTTCTACTGACATCAGTGAAGTGTAATTAATACAAATGTCTGTCTCAAGACAACATTATTATATTTTTTTGTCATAATATATCCAAATTATGATTATTTTTATCCAAGACATGCACTACTTTATTAATGACTATAATTTGGTGTTTTTCTGAGCCTCTGAACAATTTTAAGATTTATTCCTAGAAGTTGAGCCACTTCTCACTCCACCAAGTTTTTATTAATGGAATTTTCCCATGGAAAATAAGGGATTAAATATTCTAGATGATATCTAAGCAAAAGAAACTTTCTTACTAACTGAAATGAGAAAGATAAGACTTTCTATTTTGCATGTGGTTATCAGATGCCATTTTAACCTTTCTGTCCAAACAACTTGCATTTTACACGGKCTACATATTCCCACTGAAATTAAGGCAGAAACAAGCTTTTGTCTTTATTTAATAGTGCTTAATTTATACAATTTATGCATGCAGTGTACTAYGATAACTTTTTGTTTCCTCAGGAGTAAAAAGGATAGTCAGGTGAATATAAAATATTCCCATTTTTAAAAAAGTATAAGATAAAGTGTATGAAAATCAGTTACCACACATCAAAGATTTACAGAATATTACTTACAGGTGAGGGAGGAATAGGAAAATGGCAGACCACGTATTTTCCATTTTGATTGTTTATATTTAATTAAATAATTGCAGATTCCATGTTGTGATAATCTAGTAGCCCAGCATATCAAATATGTTTTAGGAACTACTATGCTATTTTAGTATTGCAGGATTTTAATCTAAAAATTTCATTTTATCAGAAAGGATTTCTTAAAAGAATAATTCCAATTGTAACTTGAGAGGAACCATCTTTAGTTCCAAATTTATCTAAGGAACCTATGGTAGGAAAAACAGGTATTCTTCAAAGGCACAACTTATTTTTAAATTTTCTGTACATCAAATGCTGTAAACTTTCTCCCGATTCTCTTCTTCCTAATACACATTAGTTACAATAAAATTGTCCTTTTTGTTTCTGTATGTATTAAGTCAAATCAAGATTGATTGGCCACTGTAYGCAAACTTGGTATATCTCAGCATGATGCTAATCAGGAAGAATGTTATTGTTCTATAAGCTCAGCCTTCCCTGTAATCTGAAGTACAGATGCTGTTGTAGGAAGCTCTTCCCCATTCTCTAGGCATTTTTTTTTCCTGCTTATCACTTTTACCTGATGATGTAAACAGAAAATCAACTGAACAAAAATACTGTTTGCTCAACATTTGAAATAAACAGCAAATTTCCTCAGAGCAAAGTACATTCAACAGAGCTCGAGTYTTGTGCTATCTCTCCATTTCCCATTTAATCCACAAACGCTGCTAAGCTTCAGCAAGCATCAGATCCAGGGAAAGCTCCCATGTTCCGCCAAACCTGGCTGTTCCTTTCAGCATGCAGCAAACACAAGAGAAGTTTTTCATTCAGACACACCGCGTGAAACACCATTCATTAAAAAGAAAGATCATGCAGATAGTTGTTATAAGAATATTCGCTCAGTAAGGAAACGCATTCAAATTCAAATGTGTTGGCTACACTTCACACACTCCACAGCAGAGCACTGATTGCTGTGTCTGACCTTCAAACAGAGCCCTCTCACCGTGCAGCAACTGTTCYAGGTTATCACAAAATGTATCTTTGGGTAGAGTGGGAAATAGTGCCTGTTCAGGGCATTTAATATAAAAAAAAAATATATATATATATATAAAAGCAAACTCTTTACCAACACTTCTCAAAAAGTGGTACAAAAATACAGTATAAAAACAAGTGCTGCCTCCACATGCTGCACTAYTGTAAATCACACAAACAATCCCAAGCCCATTTCTCCTGGGTTACTCCACCTCTACACCAAGAAGTACACTACTCCATGAGTGCCAAGGGAGAGATCACCTTCAGCTCCCAGTTCCCCAGAGCTCAGTTTAGTGCCCAGCATGGTGGGTTCACTGGTGTCACAGAATGGAAAAGGAAACAGCAGGACAAAATGGGGGAGAGCAGGAGAGCAGCCCTGAAATAAAAGACACCATTTTTTAACCTGATTCACCTTTCCTTCTTTCATATCCTCGAAGGCTGATCTGAAGAGAATTATGACCTCTTCTGCTAAAGCAAGAAGTACCATCTGTTTTTGGCGTTTTAATCAGGTTTTAATTTTTCTTTTTTTTTCACCTTTTTTAGTGAGATGGTGATATACAGCCTTCAAAAAATTGATGGTTTGCAAGTTCTATCATCTTTGAACATATATTTAGCCTTTCTCTACAGTGAGATCGGGTCAAATTTTTCAAATAGATTGTAAAAACTGTGCTTGTCAACAGCTTCCTAAATGTGACATTCAATGCTTTTCCACATAACTAGTAGGAACAAGGTTTCATGTTTCTCCTGTTGCTTTTAATTCTTGATAACCTGTTTTGGAAGTTGAAGAGTTTTCAAAAGTGGTTTCCACTTCACCCAGACTTAAAAAACAGAAACAATACAAACTTAAATTTTTTTTATGCTGAGTTACATAGAACTTAAAAATGTGAAAAGCATCACATTACGTATAATTATATTTATATATATTAAAATTCTCTTGGGGAGAATTTGACAGATCCAACTTTTAAAGAAATATTTAGTATTTTTTTTGTAAAAGTCTGCCATCAGTGAGTACAAATGCGTGCCAATTACTACGCATTTTAGAAGCACTATGTAGCAAATATGAGAATGACTTGAAAGTCTTGYCTTTATTAATATTATAGAGCAACAAAWTGGAYATATTCTGTCAGTAAAARCATCCTTGTTACCCTGCCTGCAAAAAGACTGCACCAAAGAAGGCTGGGAAAGGTGCCAGCTGTACTCACCTACATCRGTACCACCCTCCTGCAGTTGATTACAAGATTAAGCTGAAAAAACATGCAGGCTTCAGGAATGTGGAAACCAGGACAGSAAGATAGCCAGTGTTTACAACAAAATAAGGTAGATCTGAACAAACTGATCCTCAAACTAAAGGCAAAGAGGAAAAATAGTGAGAAAGATAAGCAAAACTGCCCCATCTTTCTGGAGTAAGCTCTGGAATAACTTACACTGAGAAAACTCCTATCACTTACAAACACTACCACTGCAAAAAGATGTGAATTAATGAAGGGAAATTCAGAAAGCCACAACACAAAAGCAGCTTTTGCCAACATCATGCATGTCAAATACTATTTCCCCTCTCAGATCACAGCGTTTAAATCAATGGTTTGCTCACTGCCACATAACTTCTTAAAATATGCATTGGTGGAGGAATTTAAATCAAATTAAGTACATAGGGATTAATTTCCTGGGCAGGATTAAGACCTTTCCATCTATATGGAACGGCTGAATAACAAGTAAAAAGAGATATTGCCATAAATATTTGAAGGAGGCAATAGGCAAAGAAAAAAAGCTTTTTCATTTAGGAACTGCAAAGGTAAAGAACTGTAGCAGGAGAAGCAGATTAAATCACAGCACAAAGGCTAGAAGGAAGAAATATATCTTTAATAATGACTTCAAGTCTTTTGGTCACGGTTAGCAAGATTTTTTTGCAGGTACAGRAATAAGAGCAAAAGATTGTGCCATCTTGGAGTGGAAGAGAATTGGTAGAGACRGTAATAAGGTTCACATCCTGGGAGGGGGGAGCACTTCAAGGCTGTGCACAACAGCATCTGAAGAGCAAACCATCCACATTTGATAACTTCAGACAGTATTGTCTGATTTCTGAATGGATTTATTTTGGCTGCCAGCTAACAAAAGGTAAAGGGACATGAACTCAAAGTTTCATTTACCTGAAAGGTTGTGGTTATTAAAAATAACTTCTCATTGTTAAAACAAATGCAATTGAAACAACAACAAAATCTTTTGAATGTAATAGTGATTAAATATTTTATCATGATAAGGTAATTAATTTTTTTCTAATTGAGAAAATAATAATACTTTGACACAGAAAGATGTCCATTCCTCTTTTGCTTTCTTAAAAACCTCATGAAAGCATAAGGGAATTGCTGAGTTTCAGAATTTTTTCACTTATTCCCTTTCACATAAAAGATCCACTGCTGAATGACACTGTAATAGTGACACACAGGGCATTTGGAGCAAGTTCTTTCCTGGCTCCTCTCACCTATGTACTGCCAGGGGTTGCTGAGCATTGTGGAAAGTGAGATGCAGCTGGCATGAAACACACGAATGAAAGAGAAATTAAGAATGCTGTGTTGCATTGCCATTGCTCRCACAGAGCTGCATTTTGTAACTAACAGAACATGGTTTGCATATTTTAAAAAGCATTTGTAGACCTCAAAGAACAAAGCCAACCTCAAACWAAAACAGTAACTTCAGTTTTCCTATCTCCATTTGAACTCAGGATATCCTATGATTCTATTATAACTTTAGGTCATAAAATACATGCAGTCTGCAAAAGCCTAACACTTATTTCTGAGGTCGCACTGCCTGGCATGTCACTCAGAGAAGTGAAGAGCATGTCACAGACTAGATTTTCAGCCATGACAAGCCCCCAGGCTGTGATATGCCTTTATTGAAAAACCTAAGCCTGACATGCCTTTAATTTCACTGACATGCACATTAAAAATTGTAWAATATTCACATTTTGTACAACAAAGTTTATTCTCTCTCACTGCTAGCATTTGGGTTATTGCAAGACAGTTCCACAAAGAGAGAATACTAAATATTAACTCTGTAAGGGAAATGTTCTTTTGCAAAACAAGGAACGTACACTTTAAAGACAATTCACTACAACACTTCACTAGCCCATTTGGAATACTCAATATTCGGTGTGTTTTTAAGCACTTTGCTTAATCAGAGCAGTCTGAAAGCCTCGGGGGAAATATTTTTCAGAAAGAAAATATGAAAAGCAGATATCCTACCTCTGATATTTTTAAGTATGAATAGAGAAAAAATAGTCTATACTTTTTAAACATTTGGTTTTGCGTTACATGTTCCCTCGATTTACAGTGTAGAGATATGCAGTTTGATATTTGTAAAGGGGCAACACTTAGCATCTTCCATGTTTATTTTATCATTTTTATGGATTTAATTTTAATGGCACTCTTTTTTATCACTCATCATTGGGTGAGCTTTTGACCAATTTACCAATTAATCAAAATCCTTATCTAAAAACCCCTATAAATGCATAAGACGCATAACACGATTATTAGGGTATACATAAAGTTCATCATCCACTTTCCTGTGGAAATACCTCATATTTCAATCAGAAATATCATACAGTGTACTTCTGTTTAAATGTATACTAAACAATAAGTTGCAAAATGAAATCAATATTCTAGGTGCTTGGCCACATCTTTAGTTGCCTGAACATTTTAACAGCTGACATTTACTCACTATTGCAACTTACAAATACAGAAATCTAAAGCACCCAGATCTTCAAAATCCCAAATGTCCAGATATAAAAAACAGATCTGAAAATAAATTATTGGCAAGGTAATTGCATTTTCCTTCCTTCCTTCAGTCCACRTACATGCTATTTGCAGTAATAGATACAGAAATTCACGAGCCCAATGAGTCAGATGCCACTACTTATGTTTTAAGGCAAAGTATGCTTAATATTCATGATTCATAACAGTTCCTTTTCCAAATGTTTTCTGAACCACATCTACAGGGATTTCTGTTCCCTCTGTCACAGCTTCTTCTGTAGCCCAGGAGCAGCTGGGATGCATTTYAGAAGTGCTCTGGAGCAGGTTCCTCCCCTCTCTCACTGGCTAAGGGTTGACTCAAAATGGGGAAATGGCCCCTGTTACCTCCCTTGGGACTTACCAGCTGTGCTGTGGAAAACTGACTTAAAGCAGAGARAAAGCTTGCTTTGCTCAACACTGGTAGGAAATAAGCACTAAAGGATGTCTTTCTTCCCATAAACTCCCCCTTTCTGCAAGAGGGAARGCTTGACACTGACACACACAGGTCTGGAACATTAGGCTGAAAGCTGAGCACTGAATCTTTTCTGGAATACTAATTGTGGCTCTTTGGCCTCTATAAGATAACCTGCTTCTTCAAAATGGAAACTAGCAGAAAACATCCTCTAGATGMAAAGAGATCCAAATTTCCATGGTGTCACAGTCTCTGCTTTTATAGAGTAGGCTTACAGGATAAATCTCATTAAAATGAATAGCTTTAAAATCACACCAAAAAAAATCATGAATCAATTAACAGCTCCAGAATTCACAATGGAAAGGTCCTTACAAAGCATTTGTGACGCTGCTGAGATCTACTCACAGCAATCAGTGTGTGACCTGGTGTTTAATGCTGTGTCGGTTTGTTGTGCACTCATCCAAAGGGACCRGCAAACAATCATCCCTCAGCTGTAYGTGTAGCTTGACTGATTTATTTCTAGATGCAATTTAACTGATCTATGTGTTCTTACCTCRGGCAATTTATACTTTTAAACCCTGATCAGATTTTGTGGTGTCATAATTGCTTTCCTTATACGTTTGCCTTGCTCCTATATCAACGAAACTGTCATATGGAGRAGAAATTGTGTAGCCCGACACTGAGAAAAGATTTTAATTAAAAAAAGAAAGGAAATTAACTGACAAGCTAGATATTTTGTGTCTCAAATGCCAGGCTTCAGTGTCATTCATAACGAAAGCACTAATAATAAAATTTATGAGCTTTGACTGTGATCTTAGAAAACTCAGCATTAAGAATATTTAAAAGAAAATTTCATTGCAGCCTGTTTGGAGAGACTCACCTGCTTCCCTGGTCTGCAGCAAAGATCTGAGTTTAGCAGAACAAGAACCTCTGTCTCCCAGAATTCCCAYTGAGCTGAGACATGCACTTCTGATCACTGAAACCTCCTCTCCCCTTTGTGACTCTTGGAAAAAGTTTTAACCAAAGCAGCTCAACACAAACATGGTGGAGCTGCAGCCCCACACTCAACAGGCAAATGCAGCCATACCGCAGTGTATCAGAAAGCAGTGTATCAGAAGCCAAGCAGCAGCACAAGGGACAAGGAAACCATCTGAGGGAACACCTTCAGTTCTGGAGATTCCACAAACAAATCAACAAAGTTATTTCCTTCACTGCATGGAGCAGGACCCTGTCCTTTGTTGGGGGTGGCTGAGGGAGGGAGGGAAAATTGCCAGGCTCTGCTGCTGTCTCTCACTCCTGGGACAAAGTTCTTTGCAGATTCTAGCTGTGGCCTTTAGCTCTGGCTATTTTGCAGCACTCACAACGATGACTGCTCATGCACAACATCATCCTAATTACACAGTTAAAAACAATTGAACCGCTGTCTAATTCAGCAGCAGGATGAATGAGGCAGAACTGAAATTGCACAGGCAGAAGGATTTCACCAGAAGTTTTTGAGGCACAATTTATGAGGCAGAAAAAGTGTAGAATTTACAGACTATAAAACACAAACTATAATTTTCAAAGATTTCGAAGTTAAAGGCTTGGCTCTTGTATAGCTAATTTATGCAGACAAAAATTGCCATGTCAATCCATCATAGATGGAAAACCATATTGATTTCTAAATATGCTATTATGGACCACTCTTCCCTTAAATAATTCTCTATGATGTCTTGATTTGTGTTGAGTTACTCTTGAAAATTCTTCGTTTTGTCAGYATTACAGTCACACTCAGAATTTTTACATGTCACCCAGCAGCACACAGAGTGCACACTCCAGTGACAAGGAAACATCAGCCCTGGACAGCTTTGTTTACACAATCTATGTTACTGTTCAATTGTGAGTTCACCTTTTGTATTCAAATTATCTTGTTTTGGTTAGAGCTGGGTTKTTTTCATCTAATTACCTGTTGTAACACCTACTGATACTAAATAAGTGRCATGACACAGAAACTGTACAGGTTATGCTTAGGATGAAGGGTCACTCAGCCAAAAAGGYTTGATCACACCTAAATGAGAGAGCTGGGTACAGCTCTGCTTGTCTTAGTTACATACAAAAGATTTAATGTTGTTGAAGCAGTCTGAGAAGTTYTTGGATGAAAGGCCGAAAGATTTTTAGGAGAGACAAGGTTTCATGAAGATTTGGCTAGATTTTGGAAGCTGGTATATAAAAATATAGATGCTGTTACAAGTATCAATAACAGAGAGATGTGTGAACTTCTTTGTAGACAATGTTCTAAAAGAATAATCTGACTTCTGACAGTGGTTAGTAGGGGTCATGACACTATAGACCAGATGTAAAGTGAGTGATAATGTAGAAGTCAGAATCCCAGGATTATTTTTCTAAAAAGTATAGAACAGGAATACCTACAAATTGTTCAAATGAGGTGGTTGGAGTGAGGGAAAGAGTTTAAAAAAACAAAAAGGCAGCCTACTTAAGTTTTCCAGATGCTGCCTTTGGCCTCTGCTTGCTTTGCCATGGCAGAACTGAAGCTGGGATGAGCCCAARTGGAGCATCCTGTCCTATCCTCAAGAGGTGCCATAAAGGGTCCTGCTGCACTTTCTGTTTCTTCACCTTCCAAAAGCTTCTGTGAAGAATTCSAAGAGGAAAATCCTATGCCATATATGCTACTGAAGTGCATGATCGTTTTTGTTCCATGAACTATTAAAAAAATAACTATCTTTACATTGTTCTAGCTGAGATAGAAAAKGCTGAACCCACCCTCAGCAGCAGCTGAGAGAAGAACCTCCTATGAGAAGATGGTGGGGAGAAGAACAGAAGGCAGAAGACAGAGAAGTTTTAGAGCTGACTCCAAAAATACTAGAAAACTATTTGAAAATGTACTGTGCATTTGTCTGCAACAAATGCCATTATAACACYTTAATTTTCCTGTGTTTCACTAAAACGCTTGCAGGCTCCAAGAATCCTATTTGCAACTGGAGCACCTCTCCAAGGAAGAAAACTAGTTCATCRCAGAAATCATGACTGCCAGAAGAGAGGAGCAGTGATGTAGAAAATATAATCCATTGAACATCAGACCTGACAACCTCAGAGCATTTCYAGGCTAAGTCAGCTAATAACACCACTCTTAACACTGCAGGTGGATTCACACTCAGCGGAATGCTACATTCAAGTTAAGGAATATTTTTGCCTAGAGCTGTTGTAAAGATTAACAACGGTGGAGAATATGTTAATTGGGGAAGTAAAAACTCAGAAGCGCTGCAGTGCGAACAGAGAATTAGAACACAGTTTTAAAACTTAAGGATTTTTTACTGGCCATAAAGTAAAAATGTTACATTGCAAAATATTACCCAAGGGAAAATTTTGCTTTTAGGTGCACACAAAAAATTTCCATAAGGCTAAATTTTAATTCTTGTAACGTTGATGTGGGTCACTGTCACTGAAGACAAAAAAGGTTCCTTTTGAAAGCTTTTTAAAATTGCCCACTGATGGGGTAACCTAGATGAAAGCAGAACATAAATTAAAGTTTGCCATACAACTATTCAACAATGGAGAGAAGTACAATTAACCTAAATCAACAGTCTTTGTAAATGTGGTACAGAAATTGTCATAGAAAATGTAAATATCTTATTTCTTTTCTTAGAGTATACAAAACAGTTCTGTAAAGGATAAAAATAAGCAGGTTAGAACTAATTTTATACTTCAGAGTTTATTTACTAAATGAACCTGCTTTCATATCTAAGCATATTTAGAAATGTATTTATCATTTAGGAGCTTTACTCATTCCTTAAACTCTCAAGAAAAGCAKATGTTAAGAAGATTTAGAGTAGTATGATGGCAACTCTTCAAAGAACAGTRGAAAACATTCTTGAGATTTCAACAAACTGGCTTATGAATATTCTTTCTGTTGCTTGAGCCCTCAGAATATTATYTGTATGCTTGGAGGTTTCTCATTTATCTTTTTTCCATGTTTCATATTCCCAGCCATCTGATACCCAGTAAAGGATTACACTGTTGAGCCAAAAGTATATACACACAATGAGTGCAATTGATCACCAAAATATCCAGCATTTCTTTGATTTACATGATCTGCACTAAAAGTTGCAGGCTCTTACAGTCATCACTAGACATTATTTTAAAATTGCTATACTCCAGCACATTATTTTAATCGCTCACAGTTATTTGACATYGGAGTTGTGTAATTCCACACAGTACACTCGACACATTCTCCAAATGTGCTTGAACAAGCTCTTGAGTCTAATCATTCATTACTAACTGACAGCACTACACCTGATCAGCACCTTTAGGATGAATCTCCTAATTCTAGACAGCATTTCAAATGAAGATTCTCGTACATTTTCTGCAAGAAAAAAAGGATTTTAGAATAACGTTTTGTGTTACATTTGCAAATCATTCATTAGAGCACTTTGCTAAGTAAGAACCTCCTCCTGCTCTCAATGAAGCTAAAAGAGATTTGTCACTGAAACAGGAACAGGATCAAAACAGTAAAATTTTACTATATTTTGCTTGTACAATGAAATTATTAATAAAATGAAAGTCGACTCAGAGAAGGGAGAACAGTAATACTAAAATTTTGCATCTTTATGGCATTTATTGTCCCAGAGGATTCCTGGTGAAAAGCTAGTCAATAATAACTTCCTCATCCATCTAAAATCTCAGTGAGAGTTTTAGGTACACAGAACAGAATTACCAGAGCTGGAACAATCCCAAGGCAGCAGGGCTAACATCTGTTCCCGTGGAAAATAAAACAAGAACTGCAATTCCCTCAAGCACTCAGAAATTCAGTTTTATACTATTTCTAAAATATGTTAACTCCAAAATAATAGTGTTTTTTAACTCTAGAATCATGACAGAAAAGCATTCACATCCTGAATATTAAGCTAAACCAGGTAGTTCTGCAGTGCTCTCTTCTAGGAGGGAAGGGACCTAAACCAGAGGGAGCTCTAAGGAAAGTTTACAGACTGAGGCTGACGCAGAGTACCAATCTTGCTGTTCTGACCACTGTGCCCACTGAGAGAATATGCTGCACCTCAAGGCTCTGTTTGGTGGATTCCATCCCCATCAGTGGGCAGCTGAGGGCTTGGGAATAACCATGTAAGATGATTTACCTTGTGATTTCAAACGGAGACAGACAGCATCCCTAAATTTGCCATACATCTTTTTCCCTTCTCTTGGGTACACCGAGTGCAGGAACAGCTACACCACCAAAAAACACTGTTACTCTGGAATGCCCATAATTCATAGATTTTTTTTTTTTTTTTTTTGCCCAAGCTTCATTGCATCATGTACAAACACACACCTAAAACGTGGTCTGCCAGAAACCACAAAGGAGCCTCGCTGGSTCCTCAAGGCCACCAAGCTCCACCTAATAAACATTTACACGGCCCAGCGATCAAACACATGGCTCATGCACACCTGTCTGCATCTGGACACGTATCTGGGGAATTGACATCATCTGTTRGAGATCTGCTCTCCAACAAAGGCAGAAAAATCAGTTTCAAGAAAAGCACAGTCAGGTGAGAAGCTGCTCATTAAACTCTAAGCACTAACAAATAAATCGGAACTAGAATGAGGGACACTGGCGACTGGAAACTCAGAACAGCTCAGTGATGCAGATTAGACAAAAGCCTTCCAGGAAATCTTTTTCCTTCCCACTATATTATCCTAAACACACATTCTCCTGCAGTCCTCCTTTCTAGAATCATTGTTCTTAAAAAACAGTGTGTGCAGTTAGGGACATCACTTTGGATATAATTCCTCTCCCAGGGCCTCTCCACCCAGAGCACAAACCCTGCTGACACTTCATCTGTTCCCTCTGCACTCAAGACATTTCTCTCTCGGGGAAAGAGCAGTCTTCCTTTACAGACAACATTACTTGAAAGGGGCTTGAAATAATTTTAACTGCACTCCATAATCATAGCTCTCAAGACAGTTGTTTACCAGGCTGCTGTAGTGGCTGACACACTGCGTGCCACTGCAGATACCAAGAACTGCACCAGGTCCCAGCGCAGCTAAAGCACCTGAAACTTTCCCTTCTCATCACACTCCACTGTTCTTCTGCACCCCCCTTGACAGCACAGTTCTAATCCTTCCTTGGGTGGTTGTATYTGCCATTTCAGTGACAGAAATGGAGAAATTTCAAACTGAAATTTAGAAATTTGCAACATTGTCAACATCACATGCCTTTAACCATATTTTCCATTTTGGATAATTACTGCAAAAGAAACTCTGTCAAAACAGTTCTTACAGCATTTATTGCAAACCCTTAACTGTTTTTTATGGGCTTGTATATGGATGAAGAGAGATGCTGATATTTTCTTGCTGATATGGGATCAACACCAGAGATTCATGCTGATGTGTCATCTGCCTTTGATCACAAGATACTGACATGGTTTGGAGCCAGAGATTAGATGGATGGAGCTACTCCAGGTTTTCTGTAATTTTCAGGAGATTGTATTTCAATGGTACATTTGTTGCAAGCGGGACATTTCTCCATAAAAGTCTGTAGGAATTTTATCCTATCGCCCTTTTCCAGCAGGCACACAAACAACACCTCCTATCTTTTATTAAAAAAAAAAAAMAAAMATCTTGGTAAAGAAGGRYGCAGAACTTAAATGCAGGGATAAAAGGTACATAACATTTTCCCTTTTTTTCCTGCTAGATGCTGAAGAGGTGCCAAAGGAAGCTATGTAGTAGTACTTCTGACAAAGTAGAACACAAAAGGCCATCTAATCATCAGGAAATCAATGTCCTGCTTCTTCAGCAGACACCAGAAACAGTAGTTCCATGTTGCTTGTCCAACACATATACACTGTCCACTCCTTCAGTATCTCACTATTTTAAAAGAGCTCTCTACCAACCTCAGACCAATCGAACTGGAAGAGGAAAAAAACTTCTTGAAAACTTGCTTTGAAACCATTGATACCCTCTCCCAGTCCTGATCTGCGTCAGGACAGACCTTCCACATTTCATAAATTTAACCTTTTTCTTTAGTCTTTTCATCCTTCAAATTCAAGAAATAAAGACAAGAAAAACAAATAAAAAAAAAAGAAAGCAATACCAAAATATAACCCCAAGGTGGGTTAGAAACAGGCAACTGCAAAATAAATCACACTTCAGGAAAAAAAAAACAAGGTGGTAGTACTACTGAAAGGCGTTTTCTTTAGAAGCTTAAAGAGAACTATCCTGTGAAGGCCAAAYCTGCACCACCACTTAGACAGTGCAATCACTTTCCCTTCAGCTTTTCTTTATTATTTGTAGGGACTTCCACTCTTTGTACACAAAGTAGCTACAAAGGACTTTCTGAGGCATATTGAGCGTTATGTTAAACACTGTATAGATACAGACAAAATTAAATACAAAGCAGAAGAAGCTGAGATATAAGCCAGAAAATGTTTCACAAGCTTTTCTATAAATGTATGTTGTTCRTTTATTTTCAGCAAATATCCAGCTATTGAAATGACAGATGCTGCAGTAAGTGTTCTACAACTTCAGAGTAAAGCCTTTTTTATTTGACACCTACTGTAACTATTAAATCATCAACTGCTGATTAGCTTGAGGGCTAATCTTTGAAATGTCACAGTTAATTTCAGTTCTCCCTTTAAAAAGTTGGGATTTCCTTTTGTGTGCACTTTTACACTGTTGGCAGATGAAAACATTTGCGATGAATTTTCCTAATGAGCAAACATTGTTTATGACCTTATGCAAACTTGCTGAGGGCTTAGTTTAGCAACTCTCTGTTTTGAGGAGTCTCCTAAATGAACTGGCCACASAGAGAGCAAATTAGTTCACCACCCCACTGCACTGCTCTTGCTTGCTCATCTGAATTGGATAATGCACTGGAAATCAGGAGGGAGTAAGGGAGTCAGAGATTCACCAGGCTTATCTCTTCTCAGATAAACTAAGATTCAAAGTTCAGAAAAACCAAAAAGTCCTGTAAGGGGTCTTGCACACAGTCAGATCCCAAGTATTTTTCTTTCTTGTGCTACACAAAAAAAAGCCCAACAGGAGCCAACTTCTGAAAAATAAAAAGACAAAACAAGGCATTAAATTTAGAACAGTTCACATTCATTGGGGTCAGGTGTAGAAAAWACTTGAGATTTGCCAAGAATCGGTGGGATTGTGAGCGTGGGTATGTTTGTGCAGACATACATATAACATCCTGACTATATGGTTTCTAKCTTTTGCATTCCCCCAAATCACCCRATTATGGTTCATATCCAACAARAAAGTTTCAAATGCTCAAAATTAAGCCAAAGTTGACCGAACATTCAAAAGCATTTATTAGTAACAGATGTCATTACAGTGTCAACTATTCCACTGCACACCAAACCTCTTCCCCCTGCCTCCCCTCCCCCCCGCCCCGCTTTTATAAAATTAAATGTACTTTGAAAGTTCCATTCTGGATTAACAAGAAATTGCTTGAYTGAAATTTCTGCCCTCCCCCCCTTACTTTTACTATTCACCCTGCYTCAGCCATGCCAACATAGAAAATTTGACTGCAGGTATAAATAGCTCTTCAGGCTACATTCAGAACTGTTCATGCAAAATTAGCTGCACTGATCAATGCTACTACAGAAATGTTTGTTAGACTCCCATATTAAGCATAAGTTCATCCTGCTGAAGTCCATGATAATTTTATCTGATTCTCTGCCAAAGACCGATACATTTTTTAATTTAACCATCTTGGGTATGYTATTTTTCCAGGATGACATGAAACAGTACTTTGTCCCTGTTCTTATTCCAGTGCTAACACCTCCTGTATTTGAGATTCCTGTACAGCACAGTGGCTACTGAAGCCTAGAAAGTGGAGGCAAGCTGCTAAGATAAATCTTCAGAAATAATCAGCATCAAAATACAAAGCGAACTTCATATTCATATTCATATTCATATAAATAAGCATTTTTCCAGTTATGAAACATGACTGGATCCATTCAAATGCAGGATGCCAGGGACAGAATTGAAAGCTATTTCATGGCTGTGGTTTCAATTGTGCAGCAGCTACTGTGATGGAATTTTATCCTACTGTGCTGGTCTCTGGCTGACATAAAGGGAAAAGACAACACTGCATTTAATTTTCTCACTCCTCCACTGCAATCCCTTTTCCATTACACAGAAATAATAGAAGGTCATAAGGATTGCAATAAATTAACAATTTTGAAACTTGATTTATAATAACAGATAATAGCAATAAATGCAAGGAGCAAAATACCCTGCTGCAACTGTTCAGGCATAAATCAGTCAGAATGATAATATTCATGACTTCACATTAGTGACAAAGGTGAAGCAAACAGAAAATTAGAGGGGTTTTTTTTTTAACAGTGTCATGTTTTGCATAAAAAAGGAACTAAAAATTATCTCTGACTGCACTGTATTTTTCCCACTACCTGGCTCCCCCATGGACACAAAACAAACTTCTAATATCTGAGAACAAATGTRGTATTTAATATGGCAGCCTTCCAGTGCCTAGAGGGAACTGAGAAAAAAAATTGCAGAGGGATTATTTACAAGGGGATGTAGTGCWGGGATAAGGGTGAATGGATTCAAATTTAAAGAGATCAGGTATTAGAAAGAAATTCTTTACTGTCAGAGTAAAGGCACTGGAGCAAGGTTGTTCCCAGAGAAGCTGTGGATGCCCCATCCTTGAAAGTGTTCAAGGGCAGGTTGGATGGGGCCCTGAGCAGGGTTCAAACCAGATGGCCTTTTAGGTCCCTTCCAACCTAAACCATTTCATGACATCTTTTCAAATACAACCAACATTTTTTTGCTAGCAAATATAAACCTTGCTGTAAGTTATGAGTAGTCATCCATAGTCTCTACAAAAAGAAAACAAAAGGGAAAAATTTCTAAACCAAAATAGTTAAATTCTCCAGATGAATTTTGATTCAGTATACACCAAATATGATTTGRTATCCTGAGAAGGCAGCACTAATTCTTCACTAATTATTAAGCCTACAAGCTATATTATGGTAGCATTGCACAAAATAAAGTTTGACATTTCCTTTCCTWTTTTTTAATTATCCCTTAGACAAACAAGTCTTGCTTGAAGAGAATTATTCTGGCTCTGTGGAAAATTCTCTTCAGCTTTCACACATACATGATAAACATGTTATAGGTAACATGCTGTAAATTGCTGTATAATTGAAATGCAGATATATACATCTTCCAGACACATGTTGATATTTTTCCCATCACTTTATCACTCTGTACTGATTAAAAGTAGTAACAACTCAAAAGAGACTTCAATAGATCCTCTAAATCTRTATTACTTCCAGTGCCTCTACCAGCTACGTAAGGGAACTCCTCAGATATCTAAATTGTGTCAAAATTAATTGTGTAAATACTTGTTTCCTTATCTTTCATTTTCTGACACTAAAGTTATCAGAAAGAATATRTACTATTTGAGAAGAGTGATACATTTAGCAAGGAAACAGGACCTGGCACTTTATAAATCACTAAGGTAGTGTTGCATTCAGTTTATACAACTGTCTTTATCTGGATTAAAAATGGAAAAAAAAGAAGTTCAAAATCCTTTAAGTTATTTTGTTCTATCAGCAAACTTCTCATTTATAATTAATTAAGAGCTCTGATAACCAAGGAATTAGACAGAAGCACACYATGAAAGACAAGGTAGTTCTAAATCAAAGGCACTCCAGTCCTGAAAAGGTCATTGCAGAGGGACCATTCTAACCACACAACGCCTTACTCAACTGGAAAATGGCCAACACCAGCAAATCTGACTCCAGAATTAGGACATTCAGAATAACAAAATTGTAGGAACATCCCTGCAGGTCAGGAACATCCCTGCAGGTCTTTTGTTTTGCATTTCTCATCACAAAATCCTTTTTCACCTGCAAAACAGTATCCAGTTCATCTTTTAAAAAGTGTAGCAAACAGCTGTATTACTATTTTCTGATAAAATACCAAATTTATGTTTCCTTGCTCTGTATTCAGAATACACAAGAAATTTATATGGTAATCAACATGACTGTAAATCCTATCAGTCCAATAAGCACAAAGGCAAAGTAACAGAMGGAATCAATTTACTAAGAAAAAAAAATCCAGAAAGAGAGCATAACCCTCAGGAATATTTAAGGAATATCCATAATTTCCCTTCCAATAGATTTCTGACAGCAAAATTAGAATAAGTAACATTTTGTACTGAGTTTCTTATGCATAAAAATAGGATTTGTCATGTTGAGTCTCTGGGCAATAGCCTTATCTGTCTTCTAATTGCTGTCTCCTAGAAAATTTAAAAGAAAAACAAAATTAAAAAAAAAAAAAGAAGAAAAATTAAAAAAAGAAAGTTTAAAGAATGATGTTCTGTATAATCAGGAGCTAGCACACTTCATCCCAGCAAGTCTTTTCAAATTTGTTTAAAAAATTCCACAACCCCCCCAATGGTGTGGTTTTCTATAAATAATTTCAAAGAAAATGAAAAGTGGTAGAGGGATTTATTATTTATGACATGACAGTGTTTCTGATATCATATTCACAGAAAGCATAAAGAAAGAKGTCTCTATTTAATAGATTTTCCAGWTTTAGATTCTTGTGTACAGCTTCTTGTCTATCTTCTCCTACCTAATAAATAACAACATCGTTTATTATTGGATGAGTTTTTGAATATTGATAAGATTTAGTTCCTTCCTTTTATTTCTTCTTTTTTTCAGAAACTCATTTTATATTTGGCACAGAACTCTTAAATAAAAGAATGTTCTTTTCCTGTTTAGAATTAGTTTTTAAAAATCAACTGTAAATAATTTATATTACAATATATATTCTGGGAAAAAAATAATCTGAAATTAGGTTTAGCACTCCATGACTTAAAACTTACATTTCAGTGAAAGTTTTAAATTAGGTCACAAATGACAGGAATTTATCAGACTCAAGATTAAAAAGTTTTAAAATATTTCTGTTGAGAATCAATCTGTTTCTTCAGCTTTCTGAACACTACAATGCAAAATATTTAATACCTCCTCTAAAACTCTTTTACTCCACGCTGTCTTGAAAAGCTTGAGTATCATTTGTTGTAATTATGCCCTAAGAAAGTGTAGTTGCTATAGATTTTCTTCTCTCCATATCTTTCTTAATAACATGTTCTTGTGAATTACAATAACAGGAAGCATGATCCTTGCAAATACCAGATTTGGGCTGTGAATTGCTGTTATGACTTGGCTGACCAATGATAAAGAGAAATATTTTACCAAGCACCTCAGACAGGTACTAAATACTGTGAATAATCTTGTGAATAATCTTTCTTTGAAAACCATTACACCYGAGAAAATACAGTAAGTAAACATAACTGAATGTGGTTATTGAAGCTTTGATTCATTCCCTCCCTACAGGGATGCTTGTGAGATTTTGCTGGTGTCTCAGAAACTAATAAAAAAGGGCTTTCTTTCAATCTTAGGGATTTGGGCTTTGATTTTGTGGGGGATTTTTTTGTTGGAGGGGGAACAGTGAAGGGCGATTAAGCAATGCTAATGAAATCTATCAATTTCACCATAATTGTCTGGAAAACTAAACAAAGGGCAAAAAGGAAAAATAAAAAAAAAAAACAAAACTACATAGCAATATTCAATTTAAAGCTTACTGATCAATACTTTACATGGAATAACACAGGACAGATATAAATGAGTCYCTGGAGAGTCTGGTTCATAGCTGCCACTGTCTGAAAGCTTCATCAAATATCAGTCCTACTATGAATGCAATGGGATCCCAAATTCTTTTACTGAAACTTTCAGTCAAATTTGGTGTAAAAAGAAAGCAAAATTCACATTGTGCCAGCAACTAGATATTAGCATTGTCTTGCCATATGGATGTTTTTTACTTAGAAATTCTAATTTAGTTTCAATTGTACCATGCCACAAAAGGCTTTTTCAGCAATTAACAAGGACACCAAAAAGTTGAGCCTTTACACCTTTTTGATGTCTTTGTGTAGGCATTTCCTGCTTGAACCAATTTCTGACAGAACTAATGACCTTAGTTCTGCTACTTCAACATTTTTAGAGGTTAATTAAAGATATTATTATCAATTAAAGATATCCAAGACAGCTTAAACTAACTGCGCACAGAATCTGACCAGCTCCTTTCAACCTTCTCCATGCTCCTGTTGCAAGGAGATGTCCCTCTGTGCACCACTGAAATACACTTTTCTTCAAACACTGATTTCCTTATMCAGCCATGCTGCAGTCCAAGCACACTGCTCAGCAAAGCATGTTCCCATAGGTTCTTTGCAGCTGGGAAACTCCGAAGATCATTCTCCATGAAATGGAGTCTGCTCATCTCTCTGGTGAGCTCTGCAGACTCCTGAACRCACATGCACCATTAACTTCTGACTGATATTGCCTCAGACACATTTAAGCAATTAAGAAGTTTTAAGGCCACACTCCTACCACCTGTTTTACTCTGCTGAAAAACAGGAGAAACTTAAGCAAGTTAAAAAAAAAAAATTACTGTGGTTTGCAATCGTGCAATTGAAATAAGAATGAGGATATTGCTGCATATGACCAGTTCTTCTTGTGTCAATATGAGAATACTTTGTACTTGACTGTGAAAAAATACAAATTAGAAACAAATTTAAAACACAACTGAAGTATGTTACAAGAATATCCAGGATGTACAGCACTGGAGTTAGAGACAGTGTACTATAACCTATCACCAAAAMTAAATGATGGAGGAAAATACGTTTTTTCAGGCCACATTCCAGATACTCCTTAACTGCTAAAACATTTAACAATGTGCAAAACACATTTTGCAGCTTGCRAAAACATGTAGCTCCCTTGAGACCACTCTGATTTGTTAATTCAGATGACATTTGTGCTTAAAAAACTGATAACTGAGGAATTGTACTGTGTCATACCTTGGCATCGGAAGACAGGCAATGAGCAAGAATCTCAAAGCAACAACATTAATRTTTAATATAAAGTAGAACTGGAAGCTCTGAAGAAAGAAGAAATACATGACTGTGTTTCTTTTTCAAGCACACTTAATATTTAATACTTGTTTCARCGACTGACACGAAATCACAAGCCTCCTCCATCCCACAAATATCTGATGAGGACCTACCGTTACTCCAAAGAACCTGGTTTCATTCATAGCGTTCAGAAAAATTTTGCCAAGTTTGTGATTAGTGTAGTTAAAATCTTCAATTTTTTGGTGCTTGTTGGTGGAATTCAGATAATTCATTGCCCGCTGTAGGGTCCTGGCAATCACCCATATTCCATCATAGGCATAACCATGAAATTTGCTGGATTGTCCATCACCACGTTTAGCATTGTATTCCTTCTCATACTGCTGTGGAGTCTGCAGAGGAGATAAAATTCGGTTTTACCTCAATGTTTAATTAACATTTTACAGAGTTGCATCTAAACCGACAACTCCAACTGCACCCTCCAATTTAGAGACATGCATAACTAACACAGAAAAGGCCTCCAAAATAAAATTATTAAAGAAAATAAAATTAAAAACACACATATTCCTGACTTAAAAACTGCTGGTGAGATTGGGAAGCAGAACTAGGACAGAGAGAGGCAGTTGTGCTGCCTCACTGTGTAAAGGACGACTGCCTTTATTTTACTTTTGTACAAAAGGCTMCAGCTCAACCAAAACTGTGCACTGGTGAGCCATAATACTAGAACAGAGAACGAGTCTGTATCCCTSCAAATGAGTGTCTGATTACACTTTACAGGATTATGCAAATCAAATAACCTTTATGTGAGCAACCGTTTGCTCAATATGAAATTTTCTGAGTGGCAATTTGTCTATATTTCACAAGTTCACTACGTTCTAGACCGTGTGCTGTCTTGTGATGAGTTGCCTTTCAGTAATGTTGCCTTTCGTGCTCATTCAGCAAGGCATGAAAGGCAGAGGGAAAAAAAGATGAAAAGCAGCAAAATCAGGCATGTTTATTCATTGGTCAGAGTTTGTAAGGATTTGTTCTGTGATGAAATATTATGTGCTTTATGGAAGTACCACACATTTATATATTTAAAGCAAGCCTCACCTCCAGCCCCCTGGTTCTGAGAGGCACAAATCACCATTCAAATTGCTGTTTGCAGAACAGATTTAAATATAATAAGAGTTTTCTGTTTCTGTGTTCAACTATTTAACTTGATGGGACAAAACACATGATACTGAAGGCTATCATTCAAACTTTACTGCACATTTAATATAATATTCATACAGGGGGAAAAGGGCAGATTTGAAGCACAGGATGTTACTGCTTTCTTACCCTGCAGAGAATTATATTTGATTTTCAAATATTTAAAAATTGCAAGCTGGTGGAAAGTGGTGAAACTAACTGTGATGACTTTTGGTAGAAGAGCCCTTTGGCTTCACCTCCCTCCTTGGTGTTTTACTATGCTAACCCACCAGTGAGACAACTGATGGTATAATAAAATAGAAGGAGAAAAAATACTAACCCTTCCTGATATAGTCTTATTTGTTTTTGAGCTGAGAGGCTCAAAATCCACTCCAATATAACCTTCCATGGCTGCGAGAAGATTTTTGCTGAGACATTGGGAGGAGTTAATCCAGGATTCCCACCAAAGATTTTCATACCACCCTGGAATAATCCACTGATATTTGCTGCCATACATTTCTTCATCATAGGCCTGCAAATAAGAACAACAGAAAAGATAAGGGGCATTGTAATAGAGGTAATGAACATGAAACCAGTTGCTTTTTGCTAACTGTTTTTATCATTAATGAAATTATGGCATAATCAAGGTACACAAGAATTTTGAACAGGTTAGAAAAATTACTTGCCAATAGTGAAGACTCCTGACTTTAGAACTGAGGAAATGAGAATTCACTAAACCCTGTTTTTCTTTCAGTGGACCATTTTTCAAAAACAGAGAAATTAAACTGTATTTGAGAACTGAGGGAGTTAAAGAGAAACACAAGCAGAAGGCACAGTTTGGCACAGAAAACTCTTCATAACACAACAATTACATAAGTCATAGGACCACCATGCTACCACATTTAAGCTAAGTTACATCACCCTTATATCAACCTAAGGACTAGGTCAGCAAGCAAACCCGGATCACAGCCATCATCAAATCACATGTGGGAAATATGAACTGGGTGGCTGTGCTAAAAAGCAGGCCACAGAAACATTCAATTAGCAGCTCCTTCTGAGGAGCATGAGTGAATAGTGAATTGATAAAGTCTTAACAATTTTTTTTTTCTCAGCAAGAATTCTGTTCATGTGGAATTTTGTATTGTTGGAATACTGAATACAGCCCACCGTACTCCAAGATACTGAGATAGTTATCTCCTTTCAATAATTAGCAGGAATATATAACAGGAATCAGAAATACTTTCTTAGTCAGGCACATATGCTGTTGTACCTAAAAGCTGATCTATTCCCAAATATTCTTTTTGATTGGGAAGAGTGTTCTAGGACAAAATTAGCAAATTTTATCTCAGATGTTTCTCTCACTGTCTTGCAACCAGATATTTTTCTTTTGACATTTCAGTCAGACTCCATTTCAAAACTGCAGGTTTCATGCTTCTTTGGCTCCTGCTATAAGCAATAYTTGRGATACAAGGTCTAAGATAAAAATTSCAGTTTCTAGAAATGCATGGTGCAAGCTTAGAGTCCTTAAMAGGAAAACAGCTACATTTTTACAGAAAACATTTCAGAAAGAGGAAATTGTAAGAATGGAAACAGGACATATTAGTCATTCAGATACAACTGTTTTGAAAAGTATCCCAAAGATCATACCAAAAAAGCCKATCAGATAAGTAAAGATTAACAGCAGAATACATGAAATAGGACAGACCCCTAAATATGTTAATACCCAAATTAAAAATGAGCTTTAAATCTGTGATTCTATTATAATGGTGCCAACTCAGTTCATAACAGTATTGTGCACAAAGCAGATTTATTTGGCCCCTGGATGCAGAAGCTTTTGTTCAGCCAAAATCAAATTTCATGCTTTTGTACACAATGCTGTTGAAAGCCATGTCTAAAACAGGGTGTCTTGCATCTCATATATTACTTATTCCACAATTTCCACATAAATAGTTTGTCTTTCTCCAGCTTGTTAATTCTACCCTTCCAGAAACACATCTGCTTCTGTCCTCCTACCCATCTCCACTCCTGCACAGCTATGGAGACACTGTGTTCCAGGTCCACCTGCGAGGAAAACAGCAACCCCATCCTGCAGCACTTCCTTCTGTCTAAAAGAGTTTTCATTATACAATTAGGTCATTCAAGACCTTTCAGTGACTCAGTGCTTTTTATCTGACAGTTTTCAAATCACTGAGGACACAAACTGACACAGAATAGTGCTTTTGGAKAAGGACAACCTTACATAGCTTCCTCTGCTCTATAGAGATTAAAGTATCAAATTGTGTGTTGCCAAAAAGTATTGGCTGTGAACTATTCTGAAATTAGAGCTGTTGGAAATTTTCTGTTTGCATAAGCACTTGTACTATTTCCTGCATAATCTGTGAATGCCCTGGGAAATGGGCTGAAAATTGAAAGTTTCAAAATAGCCAGAAATTTCACCCTGGAAACAAGGGATCATTCCCAACATGGATGCCTGAAAGACTGGTTGCACTTTCACATTTCTGCAACAATTTGGTTTAACAAACCCAAAACAAACACTTTAAGAGCTGTCWGCTCTTCGTCTGAGATATGGTGGAGTGACAGGGCTTGAAGGGTAGCCTGGTGAAGGCAAAAAAAGGGAGAAAATCAGCTCCTCTAAGGCTGAGCACCATGGCAATGAAGTMATTTTTCTAGTGACAGCACAGCTGATAGGGCTCTGGCATTTCAGTGTTTGGGTCCCAGTAGTCTCATTGCAAAATAATGCTTTTTTTGACACCATTTTCTCCATGTTCATTCTGCTAACTGGAGATGCTTTCGATGTTTAAAAGATACAATTACTTGACACACATGGATCTTTCTCACTGTTTGAATGCACACCAAGGCCAATTCTTACAAGTTTCAGTTTCTATGGGGAAGAATTTTTGGCAGACAAGAGCAAGCTGAAGAAGGTTTGCAAATACTTTGTAACACCAGAACAGGATAAAGTAGTCATACATTTTCCTTAATCTTTCCATCATGTCCTAGGTAGGATGCAAAGCCCTGAGTTGCTGTCAAGCAGCCAGGAAACTGTCATGGACAGGTTTTTTTGCCCTCGTGAAACTGAATTTTTTTTTTCTTTTAAAACTATTAATTTTTGTTTGAATTCATAAATAAATGCTTATTTGCAACAAAGAGATTCCTGTAAGACACATTTTTTACATGTAGTAAACCATTATTGGCAATTTGTTGATTGTTGAAATATAAAGTTTTGACCAAAAGACCCTAATTTCTATTCCAAGAAAACATCACATTCATCCCACTGAGGTGAGAATGAATTATGCAGCTAAGATTTCCCAAAGAACTAAAATTGCTCACTGTTTTTGACACTGGTGATAAATGAACAGCTAAGCTTATTTAAATCCTTGCAGGAAATACCTGCCAACATTCACTTTGSCTTGAACCAGTCCTGTCCTGTTTTTAAAGTTTGCCACTGAATTATATCTTCCAATTCATTTATTGTGTGGATGTGGGTGTCAGTCTCTTCTTCCAAAAAATAAGGAATAAGACAAGAGGAAATGGGTCTGAAGTTGCCATAGGGGAGGTTTAAATTGGATATTAGGAGAGCCTTCTTCACTGAAGGGAATATCAGACACCAGGGAAGAGGCTGAGCCACCATCCTGGATGTATTTAAAAGATGTGTTACTTGAGGCTTTTAGGGACATGGCTTAGCRGTGGAGTTGGCAGTGCTGGGTTAATGGTTGGACTTGATAATCTGAAAGGTCTTTTACAACAGAAATGATTCTGTGATCTTACATAAACTCCTATGGATGTCCTGAGGAAACCTCACAGCATATGACTGTTGAATCCAGGAGGAGCAGTGAGGCAGACTTTAAAGATTTTACCACCTACATAAGTCATTACCAAATAATATTCAGGTTATAACCACAATCATTTAAAAAAAAAAAAAAAAAGCCTTGCACTAGTGAAATGGCATCCTCCTTTAAGAAAGTCAAAGCCTTTCTCTGGCTGACATCAGTAACCCTGGAAAATATAACAGGGAATCACAAGTGAAACCTGCCTAAAGATACACCTGGAAATAAAACTTGACATATCCAAATTATTGTGCTCTTAGACACATATCTGTAGGAGTGCATGAGTCAACAATATACTTTGTGACTAGTAATAAGCTTTCTGACATATTGTAGTGCATTAATATATAAATGACCTACTTTGAACTGCCCTCTCCTGTATTCAGTCTCCTGCTGAAACTCTCACGTAAATAAATTTATACAAGCCTAAATACATGATCTTTCAGATTTCTCCAGGCTCCAGAAAAATTCCCCTTATTATTTTTGACACTAATGTACTTTAGAAGAAKCCATCACACTCTAAACTGTTCAGAGTTACGCACATTTCCCACTTTCACACCAAACCGTAGCCACAGAAAGCTGCTGCCAGAGTTCATGCGACAGAAACATCCTCTCCCTGGAACCCTTCTGATGAGAGTGATGCCAACAAAAGCACAACCTGCCTCTCCATGGAATTCTAGGATTTCTTCAGTGGCCTCACATGCACATGGACTTGGAAGAGAATTCTAGAGGAATGCACTAGAAATTAAGGGCAGTTGCATAAATCAATCTCTTGCTGGTGTTGGATTGGAAGAAAATTCCGACCAGGACCCCTCTGTTGGGGAGATGCAGCCCAAACCCAAGTGATCTGAGGATGATCTGGGCTGCAGAAGGACCATTCTTTCATCCAATAACGAAAAAACAGGGTATTATCTCTGTCAATCCAATTTAAATGGCAGTACAAAAAGATCTATATACAAAGACCTATCAGAGAGGAGAAGAATGAAAAATAAAATAGTACTTTCCATTTCCTTTTGGATGAAAACAGATTTTGTTCCTTCCAAATATACTCTACAATCTCCTTTCCAAATTTTGCCACCAACTGGGACAGCTGCTGACTAAGAGCCAAAACACATCAGAGGCACATGTAGCACTCAGATTTTGAACTGCTTTTCCTTCCTTTGCAAGGATAGGTAACTGTCTCACTAAATGAACACTAAAAACACCCTCTGAAATTCAGATGCCATCATTACTGCTCATCCTTTATATTTACCATGTCCTTGGATTATCCAGGATTAATCTAACTATTTAGACTAGGAATTCAATACCTATTCAAAATTTAGACCACCAAAACCTGCCTCTTTGGGATTTTTTTTTCATGCAGGTACAAGTATAGACCCACATTTTAGTCCTGCTAMTTTCAATGGCAACGACAATGTGTAAGTTTGCAGCACATTCACACAAACAAATGGTGAGGATAAGGAATTTTATGTTTTCTGGTCTTACTGTATTTCTTATTGTCAAAACCCCTTTTTTTTTTTTTTTTACAAACTAATATCTGCTTTCGTGCAATACCTGTGAAATGTGCAGCAGTCAGATGGGAATGACAACTGTACAATTAGCAACATTTTCAGTAGCARAAATTATTAGTGTTGCTGAGTTAGGATGCATAGGAACTGGCTTGAATTTCTTATTCTTTGAAACCAAGACATACAAACCCCACACACAGACATTACCACCAAAACACAACTCTTGGACAAGGGTGAAATCTTGCAGTTCTATCTATCTCCTGCTACAATTTCAAATATTTCTTTGGATCTGATGTGAAGAGCAATGCTCAAGTTTGAATTTTAATTAGGCAAAATTCAATTTAATTGAGTTTTAAGGCATTTAATTCCACTACAGGAAAGTAATAAGAAGAAACAAACCATGYAGTCTATGCCTAAATTCCACTGAAGTCAAGTACAAAATATTTTATTGAAAAAGAAATGGAACTAAGCATGTGCAGCTTCTCTTTAGGATATAAACCTTCACAGAGCTGAACTCCATGAAGAAAATGTTTATGCTCAAGTTACTTTTTATTCAAATGCAGCACATTCTTTATTCGGAAATGCAATTAAATATATTTACTTACACAGCAGAAAACTTTCACAGCCATTTCCTCATCAAACTGGCCAAGGATTATCCGAACATCATTACCCTGCAGATTGAATAAAACATGTGGAAGTTAAATACAGTTGTAGCTTCCAGATACCACTTTAATTGGCCATTCAGATCATGTAAGGAGTTAGCACAGATTACAGCAGACAGAATTAACACAGAACTATTTCACCTGCTGTATGTTCAAGAACTTGAAGTACTGTTAAAGAAAAAAAAAGCTGAGGTTTTTGAAGAAAACAATTAAACAATAGTACTAATGAGAGTAAAACTGATGTTAGGGTCATATGTTAGTAATCAAAAACATTAAAATATCAAATGTTCTTCCTTGCAATATTTCTTCTACAMTTTTKCATATTACAATAAGTTGAAGACATWYGCTTTTCACAGTTTGCATGAAATAATRCTGTAAAATTAAGAAATTAGATTTGTGAGATCAAATGTCTTTCTATTAAGCCTGCTTTAGTAATTTTTAAAGGTTTTACTCATACAAAATCTTCTCTACAGCCACTATAACATTGTCAATTCCCTCTCTCCTCCCTCCCATYTCCACACATTAAAAAAAATCATCACAGTTTAAGAACCTATGACTGAAGTCCAARGACATAATTTTACTTTCATACTTAGAAATATATTAAGGAAGTCTTCCTAAATTCAGGAGCATATGTGGGAAAATATTTCTCCAGGAACAGGACTAATCTCTTCCTAACATGAAAAATTACCTCTAATATCCATAAAACACAGAATAGATATCTTTTTATGACTTCACATTACCTTTTTTTTCACACAAAGGCAGAGTTCTCAGCAAAAGCTTGAGCAAATCAAATTTTTCATTTCTTTCATATAAGACCTGTTTAGAATTACTAATAGCTCTTTCCCTCTCCAAGGAAAAAACAAGCATATGATTCAGTATAAATTTCACAGGAAAAAAAAACTAAAAAAAAATAAAAATTCAAGCTTTAATTGAATCAATTTGTCAAAGATTTTTAGTTCAGATAATTTCAGTGCTTATTTCCTGTTCAGCAGAAAGTATTATGATAGACAATGCAATAAGATATTAGAATGCCTCTGTAATTAACTGCATGAAAACAGTACCACTCTTAGCATGCTTGAAGTCAGAAATAATGTAATATGCTTTGCTCATTCTGAACCTGTGCATTTTGAGTAAGCCTGCTTCTCTTCATTTTTATATTTAGCCACAGACAGATAAAGTAATGTAAATCTTTTTCAAGTGGATTAGATTCTTTTCAAACAAATCTAACAAGGTTACATGAAACTAAACAAACAAATTACACAAATTACAGCTATGGTATTACAGCTTTGGTAAGGACAATAAATAGATTTAAGAATTACGCACAAAAAAAACCTCACCTCATCTACTATTTCTATTTTTCACATTTTAAAAATAATTTGGTTATTCTTGGAACCCCAGCTCTGAATCACTTGACTGCTCTGAACATAAAAATGCAAACTTAATATTTGAAAAAAAAGAGCAGCAGAGTTTAATTAAAAACAAGTGGCACGGCACTGAATAATTACACTTAAAATTGAAGAAATTCCTCTCCATTTTATGCCATAATAAGAACTAATTTAAGAAAACCCCAATAGATGTTAACTACATGGCCTCATAAATAATAATTCCAGAGAGCACACGCAACAGTGCTGCCCACTGGCTTGCAACATTCAGACTGATGTCATGTCATCTTTGGTGTGTGGATTCACGCCTTAAGACATTGCTTCCACCTGATTATCACAAAATTTAATACGCAATCATAGAACCAAGGAATTGMGTGTTCGAACACCAGTAGAAGGAGCTAATTTAGGAAAGTCTATACAACAGCCCTTCCTGGCTCATGCATAGTGTTCTTCCTATGCACAATGACACACTCCTCCGCCAGCCTCTTCCTCTAATTCCATTTTTTGCAATCCCTTCCATATTTTTCCCAAATTTGTTCTTGAAGAATTGCATTCAAGATCGCAAATAAGTCTAGATCCACCGGATGCCAGGCTTGGGTCTGCTGGCTCCATCCCACTTGAGAGTCATCGAGGCTTCAAATTCTGACAAACTGCACATGGCTCAAGTCCCCAGCARAGGTTTTATCTGCATGGAAAGCAAAGTCTGCACTGAAGGGTGTCAGAGCTGKGTTCATGGCAGTGCTCATGGGTCAAAGTCCACATGATGGACTCATGCAAAGAGATTCATCAGATGTTTGCTGGACATAACTTTTTTACTCCTTCATTCATACTGTTAACTGACTATAGACTAGAATGATTTCCTTGCAAGGATATACTATTACTKTTCCTTTGCATCAACCTTCACAGAATGATGAAAGTTAATACAGTGGAACTTGTTCATAGGGATCAAAGCAGTCACCCACTGGATCCCTGCAAGTGTCAAGTCTCTTTTTCAGAGAGCTGTAAATTGTCTGCATGGAGCTAAAACATTTTTGACAGAAGAGGTTTTAATTCATGGAACTAGGCAGGTGATCTACAAGATGATTAAAAACATCCCAGGGGGAAGGCAACTCCCAAAACTGCATTTACATAAAAAGACCAATGTTTAGACCGTTTGCCAGATGGTGAACTGTCATATTTACTCTTCCCAGAGATTACAGTAGCAGTATCAGCATTTAAGCTTTGCCCCTSAGTAAGAAATACATATGTTCCCATATGGACTGAAGTTCAAACAAGAAAATGAAGAACAGTTACATTCCATTTACCCATGGTTGTAGCAAACCCTGCATAAAAACAGGTTTTATGAATTAAGACTACAGCGCAGCTTCAAAAATTACTCTTTTGCTCCCTTTYTTTCATAGAGGTGAGGATATTATTTGGTTATTAAATATAGAGTGTCTTTGTTAGCACTGGCAGCTGAGTAGTACAAACCCTTAAGACAGGGAGTATCARCAAATCTAAGGTGCTCTACTGAGGGATGAAGAACAACTCATCATCATCTCTGTCATTTCTAACAGCCTCAGACACGAGACACTCTTTAGCCTTTTCAGAGTTTTTGAGTGATGCACATTATGCTGGAATAGGCAGCTATTTTTTTTCAGCCTTCTGAGCTTCCCTTCTTTGATCAGATTTTAATCTGTCTCATTTCTAATGAATAACACCACAATGTTGTATTATAAAGCTTTCCAGAGAAGGATTGCTATGATATCTCATCTGCCAGAAAAAGTCAATGTCTTGGCAGGCTCTTTATGAGATACCTAAATTGAATGGCTCAGATACTCTGTCTTATTCTCTACCACGTATCTGACAGTCAAGAGGTTATCAATAAATCTACACAAAGCTGAGTAACTGACAATAGAGGTATCCACATGTGCTGCTTTCTAAATGCTCAGATGTCCACTTGAAGAGCTAAAGATGAGCCTCTGACCTTAGCTATGGAATCCCTGATTGTGAAGGTGAACTAGAGGACGTCAATTCCCACCATCACAACATGCTGGTGATTTGTTTTTATCCTACGTGCAATATACAAAAAAGTTGGAAGCAGAAGTGTTACTGCTCGTACAATTTGTCTGTGAATGCTTAGAATTTTCAAGCATTTGTACAAATGCCTCCCTTTCTCTGAACACAAAAATGAGTTTTAAAGATATCCTTAAGCTAAAATTTACCTTTCGACTGTGATCCAAAGAGGCTGGAGTCAATGTAGTAGAAACTAAGATGTTACTGAGAGAAATCTAAAATATATTTCTGGAAATCATACCATTTTTTTCTATATTCTATTTCTATTTTCCATTTCCATYTTCCATTCTATAATTATCAATTTAATTAATTTAAATGTGTTTATGAAAATAAAAGACATTTCAGGCAAGCAGACACCAGTTTACCTYTATTAAGTTTACATGGTGAAGGAAGGAATTAATATTTTTAGAATTGTATAGCTAAATTCTGTGTCTAACATGTATCTAGCAACAACTAACCTCATATTTCTGACAAGAACAAGCAATTTTATGGATAACTGCTTATTTATTGTTTTACTAATTTGTTTTGAAGAAGAAGTCAAGAGATAACGAATATATTATCAGTTGAGTCTTCTGGTCTTCCCTGAAAAAATAACCCAGTGTGTTGTTGACACACAGGAAAGCTGGAACCACATTGCTTCTTCTGACTTCCAGCCCAAATATAAATGCTTCATATGCCTTTTTTTYCTTGTTATTACATCACTATTAATCAGAAATGTGGACTTTACTGTAACATCTACTGGAGTCTCTTCAATCCAGGCAGAAAATGCAAACTGGCTTAGACTAAACAGACTCAATTGGCTTCCCATAAAAATAATCTTTACCTATTAACATTTTAAACATTCCAGCTTACATATCTAGATTTTGAAAATAATAAAACATAGTTTTATTAACATTATAACATTATTTATTATATAAAGCTTAGTTTACCATTCTCCAGAACTTTTCCAGCTAGCTTCAGTGTGGTCTGTAGGCTCTGTAGGTCTAGTCCTACACAGCTTAATATTCTTGCTTTAATTATATTTTTTTAAATATAATTTAGTTTATTAAGAATTTTTTGTAGCCTGTTTTACATATTTTAAAGTATTTTCAGGATTGTGGCTTGATTGTGTGTCATATGTACTTGATGCCAGAAACAATTTGATCTTCACCATTTAAAAGTGCTTTCTCCTGCTGTTCAATCTTTTTTTTTTTTCATGTTCATGTGCAGTCTAAGATTCACACCTCCCATGTCTAGTTTATTGCTGCTTGCACKGCATGGTAATGCTAAAATATAGTTTTAATTTTATGAGATGCCAGAAGTCTAATAAATCATTATAATAAGAGAAGAATGAGAAATKATTTTGCTACAAAATTTATTTTTCCTTTTTTTTTGGTTATGATTCATATGCAGACGRGGTTAGCAAGGAAGTCAATCTAAAATGTGTAATGAAACTAATGGAAATAGACTCAATATTCTTGCAACACGATAATTTACCTTAAAAGGGTTCTGGTTCCAAACCTCAACAGTTTTCACATGTATGTCACTATGACTGGGTCCTTAAGTGCAAACATTAAGCCAGCAACAACTTTCTTTACTTAGTATCGCAATCAGGAACTATTAAAAGTATTTTCTATGCACATAGACTTTCATAAATTTAAGCAGGGCTAGGCCCTCAAAATGTCATTTTWAAAATCTTATTATGCAACGGAATGTAGTATTATGTCATTCTAACACAAATTCTGTTTCATTACTCTCCTTCATAGGAAAAAAAATCAYCACTCTCTCCTTTTTATCAAACAGCAACACATACCTTAAGCTTCTTTACACTTGTGCAGGGATCATTGGAGAAACTCTCAGTGTCTGAAATCTCGATGTCTTCGCCATAAAGGACTCCAGTCAGATCATTCCTCACCTGTCAGGAGTTGAGAAAAAGGCAAATCAGTGAAGCGAGACCCAGTGAGAAGGAAGCAGATGGACTGTATTTATATCTGCAGTGACAAGCAATGATCTTGGCGATGATATATGTGCCCGCATAGATTTTTCCATTTTGCCTAAGATGTGATCAAGGCATTGTTCCTCTGTGACCACAATCAACTATCAATGGCTGTGCTACCTAAAGGACTTTACTACGKGGTGAAGAGTTCACACAGAGCCCCACAAGCTGGGCTCCCAATCTGTGTCAATGGGGATGGACAATCCTCCTGGATTTGCAGGGCTGTGAGATCCAAAAAATTTGTTGTAGCCAAAATGACATTKGAGAGACTATAAGGGGAAAGACTCATCAAGGAAACGCTCACACATTCTCAAGTCCTGATTTCGGCTGGTCCTAGCATGAGTCAGCAGAGCTTGGCTCACTGACTTTATCATTTAGGGACTGATAAAGCTTAATGAGCTCCTGTGTGGCCTCCCCCTCATTTAGACCACACATCTCACCATGGGGCAACAAGTGRCACAGTTTGCTTGACAGTGGCACATGCAACCACGTATCAACAGATTTTTTCACCTGTTTAATGATGGCAAAACTGTCCTCTTTGAGCTGCCTCATAAGCACAAAAAAGCCAGAAAACATACAAAGCAATCTGGATTACCAATTTAAAGTTTTTATCCCATATAACTAGCTCAAGGTTTTCTGTCCTAATCGCTGCTGGTTTTCCTCCAGCCACATGACTGCAAAACCAGTTTCACATTACTATTCCTAACAGATAARCAAAAATAATTCTACTCTGCAACATGATCACAGACTGAAATKAAGAGAGTGGCACACCAATTTTAAGTTCATAAAATTATGATGCCATCAATTACAGTGATTGTCTATTTAATTTGTTTGTGATAACAAATAGAAGCAAATCAGTATGAAACAGGCATCCCACAGGCAAACACAGAAAATAGAAGATGGAAGATATGTGATATTCAACAGGAGAATTTAGAAGCCTGTGTATCATATGCAGATACTTTCTGATGACCCTCTGTATGGGTCATTTTCTGACAATCATCACTACAGCAACTGCCTTAATTATTCCTTTCATGGCCTCTACATCACCTTATCCCTTTCAGCCATGCTTTAAAATCACTAAGACACATTTTTATTTTGTAAACTTTTATAATGATAAAAAACTGGACATATAAGTGACTTTTTTTTTATTAAAAATTGTTTTATCTTAGATAAGCAAGTCAGAATGGTCAGCCAACCAAAGTTTGAGTTATATCCTTTATCCTTCTGGGATGGTACCAGTTTTTAAACTCCTTCTGTGAAAATGTATTCACAAAAAGGGATCAGTACTGACCCCTTTTCCTGCTAGCATGCTAGTTAAACTGAATTATTGTTATTTTATTTCCAGCAATGCCATTAACTGCTCCTTTTAACAGAGGTCTTTCTCGATACAAAAAATAATTAGTTTTTTTAAACAAACCATCAGTGATAACAAAAGAAAACAAACCTCTCTTGATCATAGTTTAGCTAATGTCTAAAATCCTTCTACCTAGTATGAGATCATTTGCTACTGACAAAAGTAATATTTTCCTCAGCTAGCTACTTTCCAAAGGAATACAACTTGTCATATGTTCTACCTCATACTGTCCTACTTTCTTCTGTACGACAAGAAGTTTTTTTAGTTTCAGATTTGCTTTTATGATATTTTCCTGACTTTCTTCTGAAACCAATTCTAGTCAGTCTTTTAATCAAAGAAAGACTAGATCAAAATTACTCAAAAACTGAGAAGAAAACAGCTGGTTTCTTAAACACTATTTAGTCAACTTAGACAATTATTAACATAAGAAGAATGATAAAAAACTCACATTAAATGTTATTAAAACTTTTAGATAGGCTTCGGCAGTGGGCACTAGGCTGACAATTATTAAAATTATACTTCAGACTGTCTACTGATTTGCTGGGATTCCATGCCCTCAGAACTTGTTCAAGAATTCTTCAACTGAGGAATTAAATTGCATATGTTTGGGGTTTTTTCTGAGCAATGCTTATTTAAATTCAGACACAGAAATTTCTTTGACATCCCCCCTGGCTCATCTGCTAGAGGTCGTGTATCTGTGACTTTCAGAGCTCTTAGGCTTTTCATTTATCTACTGATTAATCTCCCGAAAGACACACCTTACCAGATTTTTTTGCCAAAGAAGCTGAAAACCTTTTCTCTTCACTGCTGGAAGCACATATTTGATGTTCGGAAGATTTTGCCAAAAGAAAAGTTATTCTTTCCCATTATCCCAACAAGATAAGACAAGCAGCTTTATAAGAATTTAGAAGGTTTCTCTAAAAGATAGTATTTCCCTTCCAATGCTCTGACCTATGTCTGACACATGCCATCCTGTGTCCCTGGTCTGGGAGTATTTTTACTATATTTTCCAGTTTTTACTTTCTTTTTCCATACTTTTTTCACCAACCTCAGGTTCTTTTCTTCCTTTATAAACACTCTAAATATGTAATGGAACAGAAACTTGTGGTTTTGTTTCTACAGAAGTTCTTCACTTCTTTCAGATAAATTTAACTACAGAATCTTCTGATTTGGATTTAGGTCCAAAATCAGGATTTGCAAAGCCTCACCTCCAGCAGAGCTGTCATTTCCTGATGCAAACACCCCAATTTTGGATGAAATTTGTGAAACTGAGAATACAAAATGCTACATGTTTTGTTTTAGCAGATGCTTGCAGTCCTGGAAAGCGTATCACCAGCAGTTTTAGTACAAGCAGTTTCAGAGCTCAGCAGCAATCACTCCATTCCACCAACTCCAAGTAAAGAGAATTGTAAACTGCTGTGCTTCTGTGTCTTTGTTGTGTAAATAGGATAATTTCAACTTTCAGAAACTGCTGCAGAAAGTGGTAAAAAGACTGCATTATATTTTTATGGGGATCCGCAGTTGCTAGGGAAATCTTGCACCAACCATAATACAGATTCAGTGGAACTCCATGTGGTTTCAGACCCCTGATAACAATTTAATGAAGGCTGTGGCTCTGTGCCTGTTTATATCAACTTTACGTMCTATAAAGACAGCAATATTTCATTTTCCCAAAACAGGAACTACCAGACCTGACCATCAATAAACCCGGACGTTTTCACAAACCAGTGCTCAAAGACCTTAGTCCTTCACTCAGAGAAAAAAAAAWTWAAAAAATAAATCACAAAAAAGAGACTTTTGCACTGTTCTGCCTATAAAGCTAGATTAAATCAGTATTTCACCATACTATATAGTTAATCTATGCATGGTCAGCTTCAAAAATTACTGGGGTGCAAATACATTTACTCAGGAGCAAGTTCCAAAAAATGAAGGATTTGTAAGGGAAGCATTTGTCAGAAGTAAAGGATGGTCCTTGTGCTTTAGGCAAAAGAGAAGATGGGATGCAGAAGTGGCTTTTCTTTCTCATTCTGCCAGAGCTACTTTTTAATTTAGCTCATATGACTGAAACAAAGGTTTTAAAGTTTACTGCCAAGTCTGGCTGTATATTTTTTCCTGTGAAGTATATGGCAGCAATGCTTGCCTACCTCATATCTCTTGTATCAAATTTAGTGATGTCTGAGAGGAAAAMAAAGCCCCTCAACCTGCACCTGTGAGAGAAGAAATACCAGGATTTTGAGGAATAAAGAACTTGCTCTGCAAAGGAAAAAATTAATTTCTTTAATCTCTAGCAAATTCAGAGAGCAGAAAGAGCAACTAAGTGGGCTGTAAAAAATAATGAGCCTAGAGGATATAAAATTGCAACACACTCTGTGGTCTCTACCAGATGAATGTAGCTTTAAACAAAAAAAAGCAAATATTGGGGAGAGGCAGGGTCTGGCTCCCTAAGAAAGAAGGGCACAAAGACCTCRCTGGCCAACAACAGCAGGAGCAGGACAGGCTGGGAGAGAGCAGCTGATTTCAGCCATGAGGTGACACCTCYATGCAAGTTCATTGTTATAGGGCAGGTCCTGTGTAAAGCTGGGAGATCCATCCACAAGTCAGGAATGGGACCGTGTCTGGTGAAAATAACCAGGRTCAGACACAAGCCATGATTGCTGGGCTGGTCCACACCAAAATGACAGGACTGGGGACAAGCCCAGAGGGTCCTTGCCAGGCATAGCTGCCATGGAGAGAATGRATGGGAAGACARGACTGTYACAGCACCACAGGGGTGTGGACTGATGGCGCTGAGCTGGGGTCAGRGGTGAGTGGGGATAGCCCTGATGATTATCCAAGAGCAGAAAGGGCTTTTGGTGCTTTCAGAGCCTCAGCTCTGAATTTTGGTTGTTTTTTACTTCCTGCATAAACAATGTATGATGATTCCCTGCTTACAATATATAAATGACCCTGTTCCTCACAATTAAACAGAATTTGCGCACATAGTGTTTTTATTTTAGGTGAGATGAAATTTCTCACTTCAGTGAGACTAACAGTGCAAGCACCTTGTGACCTGTAGTAAATAGTTAGCATCCATTTGATCACAGTATTTCATTTTTTCGCAAGTAAATGTTATCCTTTTTTTCTGAGGAAAATAATAAAGAAAGGTGATATTACCAATGTCAATCTAGCGACGATAGTTTGGATTCAGGGGTCTCCACTGACCAGCGTTTCAAACTAGGTTTCAAATTATACATTTAAAAGCCCAGTTCACTCAGTAAATCCTAACTCTGCCAGTTACAGAATTAATTTAATAATTTTTTAGATTAATCATACTACTTTGCTTTTAACAGATATTTCCGATGACCTTTTGGTTCACTAAAGCTGCTTGTAAGTACAGCAAGCTAAATCCTTGTCGTTCAGGGCAGTCTAATCCTACCAGATGTTGATCATAAGAGATGCCTAACAAATGAAAACTGGTCAGACCAGATGGATTACACAGTCAGATGTTTTACTAAGGTTTCCTGCTGCCCAAAATATACAGTGTACTTTGAAATTTTATAYAATAAAATGTAGGACTTTCAGTACAGAAATATAAATCTATGCGTACAAAACAAATGTTTGAATGATAAGAAAAAAATATGTCCCCATTACATGGACAAAATGTAAATTGTGAGTAATTGCATAGGAGAGATTACAGTTTCTGGATTAGTGAAGATAGAGATCTCACCATGTACGATGTGTTATAAGCAAACATAATTATCCCTATTTCCATTCCAATGGAACAAACACATTACTCACACTTAGAGGCTTAGAAGCATTCAGTAAAAACTTACATTTGAKAAATACAAACTACAGAGACATGCTTTCATTGATATACAAATCGTTTGGGAYTACAAAAATGAAACAGGTGGTAGAACCTTATTTGAAGCAGAGAGACAATGCAAAAATAAAAAATGAAGCATAAATAAACCAATACAAAACAGTAACATATTATTTTAGCTATTAGGAAAGAGTTCAATTTAGAGGAAAACTAAGAAACTAAATATGTTTTATTGTGTAAAGGAGAAATGAAATCAGAACTGCACTGGATTTCCTTCTCTGTTCAGACGAAATCAGGTTTTTTTTAAAGTACCACAGTTTTGGTCTTCATCATGACAGGAAGAGAAGGAGGAACCCTGGAATATTGGGTTTTCACTTAGGTAAACTGCCACAGTATGGGCTTTCATGAACAGTATGACTTTTTTCATTGAAGTAGGATGTTAGTAGCTGGATCTAACCTGGAAAYGAATGCAGTCAATATAAATCTTGCCTACAAGAAGCACCTGAGTGTTTCAGACTTAATCTTTTGGATTAGAGTAATAATGACACTGCTAATAATATTTTTACTGTATTTGCATTATACCTATAACTACATATTCCACTTTAAAATTMTAATTATCCTCATTTCTGCCTGGAATGGCAATATGTTAAACATGATTCTACATAAAAGCTATATATGTGAGACTATCAAACAGATCATACCTATTTAAAAATAAACCTCTATGAAGTCACTTATAAAATGCTCTAATTTCTCCCCAAATTCTCCAAAGGAAGAAAGATAAAGTGAGAAAACTTCTTYTTCACGTTTTTTGATCACATAAATTAAACATAATCAGGAACTCTCATGTTAAGCCTACCAAGTGTGTGTAAAAAGAATTGATAGGAATGTAGGGTTCTTGTGGTAAGGGGAAATTAATTAGGGGGCTTTAAGGTGACCTATGAAGAGTCCAAGTTAAAAGGTGATTTCTCTGCAACAAGGAGATACAATCARTTCATCTTACCAAGAGGTGGATCGGTTGCTATGAGGTTTTTGAAGGCAGCAACATATTACAGTGAAATAAAAATTTAGCTAGGAAAAAAACCCAGGGATCTGCACTATAACAAAGTGTGAACAGGTTAAATTCCACTTAATCTACAACCGTGCTAAGAACACAAACAAAATGTTCAACAGATCTTTGAGCAGTCTGAAAAAATAAACTCTCTCCAATAAGACTGAACACTGAGACAGGTTAAAACACAACTCAGTAGTGCAGCAGAGAGAGGAAAGGCACGGTATGTTCCTTACGGAAAAAGAATACATAATGCATTGCCAAGTCAGAAAGGATCTCAAAGAGAGTAGGCAAAGATTGGAAGTTACTGATAGATCCTATAAGAAACAACATCTGTTCACAKGAGGAGTTAAGGAGAGCCAATGAAAAAAGCTGAAAAAGAAAATACACACAAAATGTACTTCTGGTTCCTTTAGTGTCAGATACCATCTACAAAACTGAGGAAAATGTGATTTTTGATGGCTCCCAGAGAAACAGAACCATCCTTCTATAAGTTTATCAGATGTGATCCGTAGAGAAAGCAGAACAAAATTAAAGGGTCTGGAGGTTGTAATATTATGCAACAGTAATTTTCATGTCAGGTATTATGAAAGTAAATAGGGGGCATACTGAGAATAGATTATTTAATAATTCATAAACCAATGCCAGAAGTGCAAGTAATTAAGTTAGAATTTAGAAATGCTTGTTTATTAAAGCAAGGGAATGCAACAGGACTACTGAAGTTGGTGCCAGCATTCAAGTAACTGGGAGTGCTGAAATACTCAACATTTTATCTTGGAGGGGATGTGGAGGCAGACAAGTAAAGGTACTCTATATAATTATGTGTGAAGCCCAATCAGAACAGAAAATGAAAAATATAGAATACACCTGCATTGTTTTCTGGGAAATTAAATTTCACGGGGTTTAGAGAAAAAAAAAAAACACTTAAAGAATTTTTTTTTAAATTAAAATAAATTAAACCCTCTCAGAATACATAGTAAGGCTGCTTTATATTGGTGAAATTAGTCTAGCCTAGGAAATAAGAATAGAACAAGATGGAAAGTCTCATGGTCCCACAGAAACAAAGAATAAATCACAGCTTAGAAAAAGACAATTAATTTCTTCTGAAGGACATACCAGCACCCTCAAACCCACTTTGGTACTAGTCCTCATGTAGCAAAGGATGTTCAACTACTGAACCAAAAATTAGGGACTCAACATCTGGCTRTATTATTACAGGTGGGCAATGTATAGTAGTTAACAATTCTTGCACACATACACATTTCAAACACATATATTACACTCAGGAAGAGCCCATTTACTAAAACAATTCTGAACAGAATTCATTGAAAGGGATAATTTAAACAAACAAGAATGATAATTAAATATTGCTTAAGAAAATGTTATCAGCTCATAAAGAGCTCTGATTTATAATTACATAAGGAAGCACCTCTATGCAAAATCCTCCTTGATTAGGCAGAATRAAAGAACCTAACATTTATACATTTAAGGTCTCTTTATCCATGATGGATGGAATATTTTTTATTCCAACACTAACTAGGAAAGGTGTTACATGGATATTGCCAAAGTTAAGATAAATGAGCATTTCTAAGGAATGAGTCATCTCATCAATAAATAGATGCCTAAAATAGGTGAGATGAATTGCACCCTGGAAGAACCCCTCTCCTTTCTCCATTAACTCTAAATGGAGCTCAGATGACTCTCAGACACAGACAGCTGAACTTAGCTGAATTCCAGATCCCAAAATCTAACCCTCTCTCCAGYAGCACTGCCATCCACTGAAACTTAGAAGACCCAAAGATCCCTTATCTTAATAAAAGGTTCTCAGGGCCRGGTCAGAGGTGTGGGCTGCCTTCCTGAACCCTTCTCAACCCAATCACCCCGTGGCTGAGGGAGAACACACAGGGTCTTATTCTATTTCTGGGCTGGTAGAGATGGCTAGCTCAAATCACAGGTTCTGAGTAAGACTTTAAAGCATTGGGATTTTGTCTTTCAGAAAACCTGGACCAAGTTTGAAGTTTTACTCCTGYACCAAAGCTACAGCTCCTTACTAATGGTTGAATTGCATCAGACTCAGGGACCTATGCCAACATTTATGAAAATCTCTGCATCCAGGAGTAAGTCTTGTTATCAACTGAAAACTATGACTACAAGCCTCAGTGGGAAACTAAAAAAGGAAGAAACATTTACCTAATATAAAAGTTGGATGACATTTTGATGGAGGGGAAGTTATAGAACCTATGAGAATAGAGATMATAAGAAATTATTACATTATTTCAAAAATCCCCCAAAATAGCAATCCATATTCCTCAGACTTCCTAAATGTGGAAAGGTCAGCAATATCAAACTGAGATTTAATTCTGTTCTATGTGTGAACTATGGAAATACCTGCCCTGCTTGCAAAACACCAGAGGATTTGGGCTTCAGGCTTTTTAGGAGTACAGGGATAGATTTGCTCAAAATTTGAAAACAGTTTAATAAACATTTCATTAACTTATTTTCCAYTGCTCCAAATATCTTTGCTTGGATCAACTTTGTAAAAACACCCYGTAGTTTAAATGTCATAATTCTCTATTTCTTCTTTCAGATGAAAAGCARAAAACGGACACCAGGGATCCAAGATCATCACATTACAATGCTGCACCAAATGATAATGCTGTTATAAATATACTAGAAATTTTACCATATGAGCCATGCTTCAGCCCCAGGTTCCTCCTTTCCGGAAAAATACAGGAGAAGTTACCTTCTATCTCTTCTGAGTCAGAGCGGTTCTGCTACATTAGAGAACTAAATTGGATGCTAACTGGAGTGATGTTACCGGGCAGAGGCAAGCATTAAGGAGATTTTAAAAATAAATATTCCTCTTTCTTTCCACTGTGCATCATTTACATTTAAAGAACTTTTTTCACTTGCACATGTATATTAAATTGAGCCATCCTTTTCTGYTTTCTTAAGACTGGAATTTTGTAGTACACTGTACTAAGGACTGTAACTTTAATCCATTTGAATACTGAAGTCAGAGGAAAGTAAACTGAAGATACATAGCACTAAAGTACTAATGCATGTCTTAGTTTCATGTACTGAAATTTCATACTAATGCTGTATTTTCAAAAATAACTTTTTAAGAGTCTTTGAAGGAAAAATAATTGCCCATTAATTAACTCTTTTCTGTCTCAGATGGTCACTAATATCATTCCTGTGATCACTGGGATTATTATCTGAAGAAACAATGGTTTACAAATCCAAACAACCCCCTACTGCACATGCACACACTACTGATCTGATTGTTCTGTCAAAATGCTTCAGCATCAGTTATTGTGCTGACACCGTATTAGTTTTATTCATTTTTATAATYCAGAATACCAAAATAATTTCACAAATATTTTTGAAGCACAATTTTTTTAATAAATTTTTTTGCATCCTCACTGTCTGCAGGATGCAGGAAATCAGCAGCAGCTCAGATCTTCCAAAGAAGGATTGTGAATCTGGYTATAATAGTTGGCATCGAGAGTCTGCACTCACCCACCTGTACCAGAGAAACTGAGGAGTTATGAAACGTTGAAGAACTGAGATACTGCCAGTGTTACAGAAAAACCTCTTTTCTCTCTGCTTTCAAGCCTACATCCCACAAGAAGGCTGAAATTCACAATTTTAGTAGTGGCAGTCTTCTCAATGGGAACAACATCCTGCCCTTTGGATCTCTTCAAAGTAGTCCATATTTCAAAAAAATAGACATATTGCCTCACAGGCTAGCTGAAAGGCTACATAACCTAGGGGAAAAAGTTCATCCCAAATGCCAACCTTTATTTACAGCAAAGACTTGTGTAAATTCCATCTGTAAATCCCAACTAGTGCCCAATTTTGCTAACTTAGCCATTACTACATTCAGATCTACATATTTTACGTAATTTCGCAAAGTGAGCTAAACATTCTGATAAGAATACCTGGTAAATTCAATTTGATTGTCATTTGAAGCTGAAAGAAGGTTCAAACGGACAAAGACAGTTAAAATTTTTCTGTTTGGGAAATTTATTACTCAGTGCAGTGAGCTCTGACAAAGAGGTTAAAGGCTACACCTGCAGGAGGCTAGACTAGGAGGAGGCAGCCTTGCAGGAGCTGTACGGTGGCTGAGCTTTCCAGGTCTTAATTATTGAAACCTTGCTTAAGTCTACCCGTCAGTGAATGCTTCCTGAAGAAATGTCTGGATTTTACAAAAAAAAAAAAAAAACCCAAGAGACGTGATTCTGGAAAATGTCAGAAATGCACATGAAGGTAATCATGTGCAAAAATTATGGCATCTAAAATYATTTGCACTTACCTATGGTCTCAGTAAAAAAGATAAAACTAAAAGTAAAGCTGGCAAATTCAAAACTAATAAAAGACAAGGCACACAATTTCAACTACTTAAATATATTTTGAAATAGTGCCATGTACTTGACACAAAACTCAACTGTGATTTCTAGGAAGCACACAGAGTTGACCCTGTCTCTTATTTGCAGCAGCAAGTCRAAGTTCAAGGCTGCTTCAATGAGTGTGAGAGAATGTTGCTAAAAGTCTGCAACAGAAAAAATAATTGATGTTTAAATGGCAGTCTCTGGCATAAGGGGAGCTACAGTAGCTGATATCACCTGGGGAGAAGAAAGTTACAGACTGATCTATTACTTTTCCTTCTAATCTCTCTTTTTGTCTCCCGCCTCTTTCCCCTATAACTGAGAAGGGCACTGTCATCTATTACATTACTGATTTTCCCAAATTCATAATGAAAGACATGACTGTACTCTGCTAAAGGCTTTGGAGAGCAACCACTTATGTTAAAAAAAAAAAAAAAAAGACAAGTAAGTTAAAAATGTGTAGAGTCCATAATTACGTTCTTCTTTGGAAAGCCGGAACTTAAATAAGCAAGCTAGCTAATAGCTCAGTGAAGCCATACCAGTTAATTTGATCAATTCACATGTACTATGTGAATGAAATTCACTTTTTAATCCAAGTTAAATTAAGATAAAGCAAGAGAAAGTTGTGTTGTTATTAGAGCCTTTTGATCGTATTTTCTAGGACCACTAGATGATTAAACTTTGTTTGGGAATTTAAGGATTATCCCTTAGTTCTCCAAGATTAATGAAAATGCAGAAACAATATTAACATCTTTTTTAATATTGAAGAAAACCTTGCAGCAACATTTCCTGCAATGGTGTATGACTGTTATTTCACACTTTATTTACTTCAGAATCCTCAGAAGGACACCATATGGTGGTGATAATTTACTGTACTCGAGCGTCTCAGTTTGATTCACAAACTTCCTCCACTGAGATTTCAATTGTTGGCTGAAGCTGTACTGCAGTTACCTGTGAGAAGTCTTTCTAGAAAAGAGATTTTCCCCCAGCTCTTGTACATATTTTTTTGAACCCTTTAATGCCTTTGTTAATTGCTCTTGTTCCTTCTCTTCTTTGGTAAACTTCTATTTTCTGAAGTTTCTTCCTTGTAGTATCTTTTCCTGAAACTTCTTAAATCACAAAAAWTTCTTGTATATCTCCTATCAAGTTCTTTATAAATAAGTTCTGCACATTATTTTATGTATTCCCAAYGGGATTCTGAGTAGGCCTTGTGCTGCACCTTGGCAGATTGTCTTGAGTAGCCTCATGGGGGTTGCACTCATTCTTACAGCGATATAGTTAGAAAGGATGGTGGCATCTTTTCATTTCATTGGCTTCACATTCTCTTTGCCTGCAGAATCCTCCAGAATCACATTAATACAAGCTGTTTRKTTTAAGAAAATAAAGCCCATTTTAYCCATGACTGGAAAAYSATACAAAAATGTAAGTAGTCTATCAGTGCTGTCTGAGAGGAAGCCCTTAATTCAGTGTGGAAATCAGAAGACAAAATCTTCTAGGTTAGAGTTCCAGGTGAGAATTACCTGAGGTGCTTTATGCTGCAAATTAAGGGATCAGTTTCAATCTGTGTTTTTGGGCAAATTGTTGGCATCTTCAAGGGGCAAAAATGATGTCTTTTTGTTATCTCCTTGACTGCATGTCCTTTTTACTGTTGCTGTCCTTTTATTTTTAACATTATGGATTATGTCTGGAATTCACAAAGCACCTGAAATCAGAATTCCATATCCCCACAAGACCTAACAACAATCTGGTATGAAAAAACATTCAGTGACTTTATAAGAGTATACAATGCTTTATTTTATCCTTCTCAAGAAGGAGAGTATACACATAGCTTCATTGAGGATTGCACATGTGACTTCACTAGAATTGAACAGTCTCCTTCAAAATAACTTCTATTTATGAGTTTTAAATCAATTCCATGCCATTTGTTATGTGTTTTCAATKGGTCTGAAGGATAATGCCCATCAAGCATTAAAAAAACCCCAAACCAAACTGTAACATTAATTGCCTGTAAAATTAATCTCCCTCCTTTAAACAAGAAAATAACTTAGAAGCAGAGGGAATAGCCCTATAGTCCATACAAGCAAACTCTGTTCTGGCAAAAAGAAACTGGACTGGACTGGGAGTTAGGAGAAAAATGTTAATTTGACCATAATTATGTTTTCTTTTTTTTTTTTTTTTTTTTTTCAGAACACTGCTGCTAAAGCTCTGCAGACATATCTGAGTTTAGATTGTGGAACCTGAATAATTCTTTAAATTACCATCTATTTATTAATTTTAATGCCAGAAAAATTTTGTGAATATTATCTAGGAGTGCAGCTGTTATTAGAGTATTTAGMAAACTGACCATTCATTACTAATTTGTGTGAATAAATGTTTAAATAACAATCCGTTGACATGGAACCATATATTCCTCCACATTATATGAACACATCAAAGTAAGGGAAATATCAATTACTGCTGATATTTGGGTCTAAGAATGTATATTAGAGAATGGACAGAAATCCTCCTTCTTTCTCTCCCTGCCCTGATTCCCAATGTTACCACATGATGTAATGCCCTGAAGTGTGATCCTAAAGGAGAGGAGAAATGGAGGAAGTGAGAATAKCTAATGCAGTGCATCTCTTAGTTTTCAATCATTTCTCCAAACTGCTACATAAYAGAGTCTAATAGATTAATTTTCAGATTTATAAGGTCTTTTTTATATAAGATTAACCACATCAGTGGCAGCCTGCARGACTTCAGCTCAGCTCCAGCTTCTTTGCTGCAAGACCTTGCCTATGACTGACACAGCAAAGGAATTAAACTGGCAATCCCAGCTTGCAACCCTCTGTCATACATTTTTTTTTGTCCCAGTTGCTCCATTAGTGGTTAGATTTACAGTTTTTACATAAAACATGACTCTTATTATTACTGCTGAGAATGTACCTTCTCCAGTACCTATTTCCTTCAATGTCTCACAAAGTTCTTCTTTCGCTGTTTCATTATTGAAACAGAATCCAGCAAATACCTGAGTCACATCAGAAATACCTGTTCTTTCACCCAGATGCACCCAACATCCTACACTGCATGATTTGTTTTAATATCTGTTTGTCCAACTCTTCTGCAACTCTTCAACTCTTCTGTGCATTTTACAATATTATTTGACTAAGGAATGGCCTTTGTCACCCTAATGTTTTCCACGTGTCATTTCAGCCATTTTCACTGCAGCAAGAACAAGTGTTGCCTCAGTAATTTGGTCTTTTTGTATTTTCCTATAGAAACCTCAGAATTTCATTTTATTCRCTTATCATTAAGTTTAGTAATGTTAAGTACTGGACAAAATATTGCATGACTTTAAAAAACACTCGAGGCCTGTTTTCATGTTCTGGATGCTTAATTTTTAAATGTCTTTCTAATTGCAATGGCTTCATATACTGTCAATAGCAGAAGTCTCAGGGCACAATATACCTTTAAAGTAAGGTTTAACACTAGTAAAAGTAGCTACAAATCTATATTTCAAATGGTCTTGGTAATTTGGGAGGGGGTTTTGCTTCACTTGTGTGACCAATGAAAAGCTCTTACTAGCAGGAGGAGAAATGTCAGCTCTGTCATTTTCTTCTTGTTCACTTCTACTGGTATTATCAGTATTATCTGCAATCTGCAGTTGCTCTGCAGGAATCTTTTTAAGCCCCTTGTCCATTCAGTAGTTTAGTGAAAAACAAGATAATATAATCCATAAATCCACTTAGCTGGGCACATGTAARCTATAATAGATGGAATAACCTGAAAGTGAATGAATGAGGATGCCACTCTCAGCTCCTCAGTGTTGGGAAGTACCCACTCTTCCCTCAGGACATGTGACTGTCTGACACATGGATTCCCTAAATGAACCAGTGTCAACCTGTATACTAAATATCAGTAAAGTTTAATTTCTTCCTAACKTTTAAAGAGAAAAATAAATAGAAATAGAAATGTGACAATTTTCTTCCTGCACCCCAACAGACCATCTCATACATCCCCTGGTGTGCAGACAGCCTTATTTGAAAACCTTAGCCCTACTCACTCCTTAGCTGAGCACAGTTTGGAGTGTGCCAGGATATATCTGGATTGCAGCTTGGATTGAAGGCAGTCTCTGCCCACCTGCACAAAGATGTGCACTTCAATGCAAAAAAAAATATATGCCTAGCAAAAAAAGACATATGCCTGAAGTGTCTACAGTACTGCTAAAGTACCTCTTCTCCCAACATTGAAGATAGCAAATTCTATCCGGTTTTTCCACTAAAAGCAATGCCAAGATAGAGCTCTAATTTCAGAGGAAAACCTTAAGATTGATATGCAGTTTGGAACTAGACTGTACAGCAAGTGGCTAAATGAGCTCTAAGATGGATTAAGACAGAACTGAATCTTGATGATAGTCTGTGCATGATAAATGACCTACTTAAGGAGATTTTCTAACTCCAATCTCTTTAATCTAGCAGGAAAAAAAAATACATAAAATAAAGTGACTGGAAGTTAAAGATGAAATAAGACATATTTTTTGAGTGCATCACGAGCCACTAAGACAGTGACAAAGAATATAGCAAATTTCCCAACCTTCTGGTGTTCTTGAACATCAATACATGGGAAATAGCAGGATAATGCATATATTAATTAGATTCTGTAGCATTTTTCCTTAGTAAACCAAGAAACTATCTGCATTCTGACTAAATAAAATAAAACTTTCCTATTTTGAACTTTTTGCTGCATCCAGTCTAACTCCCACTCCCTCACTTATTTGTACTTCAGTGCCCGCATTTTCAAAATGATAATAAATGTGCGTAGATAGTAAAAACAGCAGATTCTTTTATATTGGCAGAAAGTAGATATTTTTAACTGTTTAAGATCCACTGATTAAAACAGTGATGAATTTCACTCTCTGGCAGCAACCTGAGCACAAAGGAGTACCATGATGTGCTGGGTCTGGCTGGAATAGAGTTATGAAGGCAGCTTTGTTCACAGCAGCCTAAAACAGCACCGATAACTCACCRGTGTTTTGGCTACTGCAAAATCATGCTTGAACTGTGTTTAGGACTTCTCTCTGTCTCCTGTCCCCCAAAATCAATAAAGTGGAAATAGATAAGATGTTGGGAGGGGACGCAGCCAGGGCAGCTGATCCAAAGGGAATGAAAGGGCATTCCCTACCTTGTGATGTCATGGTCAGCAATAGAACCTCAGGGAAAGGTTGTTACATTATATCACATAACGCTGTATTAAGATCTGGAATGTAACAGTTTTTAAGGAAAAATACTAACATTTTAAWGCCAAGAGGAAATCTATMAYCCCAAATTCCTGCAAAATAGAAGGYATAATGCTTTAGTCAGAAAGTACTGCATCAAAACCATGTGATGGACGCTGGCAGAATCTTAGCCTTAACAATCAATATCCTATTTCAAAGTTCTGTCTGTCTTGGAGACAGGTAAGAACTTTTATTTTTTGGTGCAGACACATTCKTAAGATCCCATCTGGAATCTCAGGTCCCATAGAGTTTAGCATTTGCTTATCAAGTAATTCTATTTAGCTTTCTTTTTTTCACAGATAAAAGTTTCCAGCTAAGCCCAGCCACAGCTGAGATTGATTTTCTTTCACTGCATTGCTGACTGAAATGCAAATATAAATACTGTGTACATATGAAAAGACAGGCATTATTTTTTCTTCCTCATCTTTCATTCTTATGTTAAATTTCACAGGAAAGAGGTCTTTCATTCCAATAATTGAAAACTAATGTGTATTCAGTTCTCTTCTACAGTTTTATTTTAAATTGATATAGAATTTCTAACACAGATTCAAAGGATCTGGGAGCCTTGTTTAAGGTTGCTTTTGAGTAAATGTGAATCACTAACTTCATCATAYATTACCACAGACTGCTTAATATTCATTCACCAGAAGTGATGTTTCCACAAGAGAAATAAAAAGATAATCAATTTATTTTCAATTAACCATTTTTTTTTTTCTTATACAAATATGTTAAGCCTGTATTCAAACCTTAGTATGTTCCACATTTTAGGCTGCCTGACTACTTTCAGGAAACTCTGATCAATGAGAATAGCTGTCACAACATAGCAGTGCTCTACTGTATTTTTCAGTAAGAGACAGAAAGGTGTCCCTTCACCCTGCTTTACGGTTCCTGAGCCCCTCTTGTTTCCATCACCCTGTGCTCTTGACCCTTCACCCATCATCTTGATCCTCCACCCATCATCTCACTCAGCTGCAGATCATAATCTCCCTCCCCTGTAATTCCTAGATTAAGGAAGCTGATGCAAAGCACTAGGAATCTGGACAGCATCTTCTTTCCTATTGAGACACCTCAGTTTAGGGTGAGAAGTGCCAACAGGATATAAGTGGTCAGCTGAGGCTGGCATGAATCCCAAACACAGAGCAAWTCCTGTAAGCAAAGGGAGTGTTCTGGCCCTGAGGAGCCAGTTATGCAGGCCTCAGTCATCTGAAAAGCTGAAACTCTACATGGGTCAAATCCTGTCAGTACAGTAAATATTTAACAGGACTAATTCTGATTCTAGTCCTCTGTTTTATCAACACCATTCAGAATTAATCTTTACGTTTTGGGGGTTTTTTGGTCAAAAATCTCCCTAAGGGTGTTGGTCAAAAAATACAGGAATCTTGCCAAAGGAAGAATGTCTCAGCGATAAATGTAAGGAAGTATTTTACATAGAAAGATCTAAACAAGTTATGCAAAGCATTTTAAGTACACAAAATTTAAGCTAGAAAAGGCAGTCAAGGTAGAGGGTTTCCATTAGTTTTGTATTTGTAGAGTTGCACAAAAGAGAAGTAATTTCAAGAGAAGKGAAAAGCTCAAAACAGCTAGTTTACAGGAGAAAGTATTGAGGAGTTCTTCCTTTTCGTCTTTGCATTTGTCCTAAAGTGCCCAGCACGCATATAAACAAAAGCATCCCTGAAACCATGGGTGATGATATCCACCGCAGAAAGCTTTATACCATGGGTTTTCATTTCACCAAGCTGGACCAGCAAAGCAAGGATTTCTGAGGGGAATCCTCAGGACCAATTGCTGAAGACTGACAAGTGTAACATAGAGCATTTGTCTGTTCCACCAGTGAAAAAGGAAACACTTTTGCAATCATTAGACCTGACAGAGGCAAAACATGAGATTTTTACAAGGCTGYAGGCAGATTAGTTTGCTAGTGCATCAGAACATCATACAGCCTGGAATTAAACAAATAAAGCTGAAGCTAAAGTGAAAAAAAAAGCAACTGGAAAACAGTAAGAGCTAAAGGCTATGATGCAGTGTACCGTAATCAAAAGGTAATTCATACATTTCCCTGCTCTCCTTCTCATGGAATATCATTTCCATGGGATGCMGACAGGCCTGCAATCTCTGGTGCTGTGAGGAGTAAAACTTTTCAATATAGACAAAGAACATATCAGTATGGGAACTTCTTGTGCAACACACCCCATGGGCCTGGAAATTTGGACCCATGCTACCCCAAAAGTCTCAGAACTCCTATGAATGCTTACATGATTGTCAGGAATGGATTAAAAACCATATAGTGAAAATAAAAATTTATATCATTTGTTGCATTTTGAAACAGATTTCACCCTCTCATACCTTCCAGCTAGTGATTTCAATGCTGCTGTAAATCAGAGTTTTACAATCTTAGAGAAGACGTCTTGAGAAGACATGTGGACACTTCTTGATGAAGCTGGGCTGTGATGAGAATGACTTGAAGGAAATGAAAGCTTACACTTGTCATGGATAAAGATGATGCAGCTGGATTCTGCACTCATTCAGTATAAAATTAATATCTCRTCTACAGAATCACTTTAGACAGATGAAGGGTGCAGTGGACCATGCCTCTACTACATGCAACCTCAAGAGGCAGAAGGATCACAGAAAGGAAGTTTTCAAGCTGGAGACAAGACAAGATTCAGAAGAGCTCAGCACAAAGCAAGAGGGGAAAGTGGGCCAAGTGAGGTCTAGGGAGAACATTCCTGCATCCTTCTTAGTGACGACAAACAAGCACTTTGTTCTGTCCTGTGCTTGAAGGCAAGAGGAACTGTGGGGGACTAWGGCTCTATCTTGAATAGGATGTTTTTTGGATGGATTCTTGCTTCTGTAGGAAGCCATGGTTTCAGCAATCACCGTGCAAGGCACCACTCCTGATAACTGCCAAGACAGAGCCTCCTGTTTCCCACAAACAACTTTGACTGATCCATTTTCCTAAATACTACTGTTTATTTACTTATTAGGAAAAGTAACTGCATCCTGGGTATGCAATTGAGATAGTTTAACAGGTTCCCCTAGTCCCTGATACCTGTTTGTCYTGTCTGGAAAGTTACACTTGATCACAGAACATTATTAAGGAAGCTTTGGTGTGCCTGTTCTAGGACCTGCTAATGCCATATATTGTTTGTCATAGTGAAGTTTGCACTTCTCTCAGCAACCCCAACTTAAATTGGGGATGTAAAACCTGTGAGAACAAATCTCCACTCTCTAGTCACAGCAAAGGAACTCCTACTCATGCCACTGTCATTATTGACTGTGCATATCTAAGGAACAACTAGAACAGTCTCTGCAGAAGAAAGACCAACATCTGCTCATTCCTTATCATGCAAACACTGCCAGCTCAATGTCCATATACAGGCTGAACTTTAAAAAAAGTTTTGCAAGCAAAACGTTCTCTACAACACCGTCTAATTCTGTTCTGTACTCCTCCTCCCTTTAGTACATGTGTAATTTACAGAACGAAGTACAGGAATTCACCACCCACCTTCCTCCCTCAGAGCAGTGCAGAGCAAACACAAGCATTTCTTGGTATGCATCTGTTTAAGAGTACCTGGACACATTCCTTGTTTCCCACCTACACTCTACCCGTCTGGAATGGGCTRTGCTCCCGTTTATTAAAGGAGCAAGTGTACTTGGAGTTAATAACAGAAAAGGTTGCAGATGTCTGCCACTCTGATAATTACGTCCCCGTGCTGGCAGTGGGCTGATGTGAGTTTGAATTCCTTTCAGAGGATTCAAAGAGAAGGGAACAGAAGAGAGAATTTCAACTTCCTTGGCATGCTCTTGAAAGAGAAACTAAAGCAAACATATAATCATCTGCAGAAATAGCTTTCTGAGAGAAAGCACTGACCTCCCTTCAGCCTTTGAAGTATCGACAGTAGCACCCTAGCATTCAGAAATTCATTTGGGGATGCGAATTCTGCATGTATGGAAGTACATCCCTATAGCCCCAGAGAAAGGCTTTAACTGCTCAGAAAAGGAGCAGGATTTATAATATAGAGAAATCTCATTGCTGACTCTTGGTTACCTTTGCTAGTTCATTGGTCTGTATGCTGTCGTCTCTGCCTCTGATTTTGGGAATGCATCCAAAAATTATTTATCCACGATCCCATCAATTGTGTATGGAGAAAGGACAAGTAAACTCCACAGGTTTTGAAGCTAGGAATAGGAAGCCTATACACTTTTTACAGACCTAGCTTTATGAACCTCTTGAAAGCTCCTTCACAGCAATTGCAGAGAGCTCTGGAGAAGAAGCCAAGACAGCCATTGCAACAGTTTTAGTGAATTTAACTCCTATTTAAGATGTATGTGATTTAGCTTTTGACATTTACAGAAAGRGTTGATCTCAAGTTCTTTCTGTCTGTATTGATTGCAGTCAAAGTTTAGAAATGTGTGTGCTGGAAGTCCTCATGCATTCATTCAGCCAGGGAATACTAACACAAAGCCCAAGTAGCTTGTTTGATCTGGACTAAGAAAGATGCATTTGGCAAAAACTGAAACATCTTTAAGTGTATCTTCAATACCATAACAGTACAATTATTGTCATAAAAATTTTCAATAATCAGAGCTTGATTAATTCTGCTTATTCTAACAAAAGCAAAAAATATATTTTTCTTAAGTAAGTTCTCCATAAAATGATGGAACATTGATCATGCAAATCAAAAATTTTCACTTCTAGAAGGAATTTACAGTTACCATTCTGATTGATTAGATCTAAGAAAGAACAATGAAAAGGGATTTTTGTTAAGAATGGGTGTGTCTAAAATCCATAAGAATTTATCAGTGAAAGGGACCGCCTGGTAYAACCAAAGAGTTGATACATGGATTTTAAAAATCCACATGTGGAAAGTCTTTTCTTATGCTGTAGGCTGTAAAACATTTTACAGAACTAAAATTTAAATCTGCAATAAAATATTTAAGGCTACAGCTAYAGAACTCTGTTCCAAAGGAAGAGAGTTGAAAAGGAAGAGTATTTGAAACCATCACCAATGTCTTACAGTTCTACAACAGCTGGAATCTGTTTAATTAAAATCCTGGAGTATCTATAAAGCTTACCACATGTAAAGCCTACCACACTTCATTCTCTAACTCCTGTTAACAAGATCATACAGACTAACCCTTGTGATGATCCATTTCTTTTTGTAMTGGGAATTTCTTTATTCCCTGTGTCATCTGCAGCTTTCACAAGTTTTTAAGTTGTTCTCCCTAAAGTAATGAATTAATACAATTAAAACAATCGGTCCCAGGGCTATTCCTTTAAAAAGAAAAAATCACTATCAACTTCTTTATCCTAAAAATACTGCTGTTTGCTGCAGTCTTCCCTCCGGCTGTTCTTCTGAACTGGCTTAGAACTCCCTGMACACATCACATCTTCCTGTTCTGCCCAGGTCCTGCAGGGCACTGTACCAACCAAATAAAATTCAGCAAAGCATTAAAATCCACTCTAATAGTTTAAAGAAATCAATTAGCTTACCATCTCTGACACGATTTTCCTTAATAAAACTATGTTGTGATTTATTTTTCCTGCCCTCTGCCTCCCTTTTTATCATCTCCATGCAGACTTTGCTTTTCCTGCTTTTTCACGGACACAGCAGTCCATGCATGAATCGACAGTCTTTGAGTTGTGATCCTCTGGGCACAAGGTCCAGGATAATCAGGAAACTCAGGAATCCTCTGAGAAACCTGAAGGTGCCTGCTGCTGTCAGGCAAGGATGAGATAAGGGGAGCCATGCGAGCGTGGTCCAGAATGCTCCAGCAAATTTTAATGAAGGTGACCAGGTGCCCTTGACCCGAGGAGCTCAGAGCCCTCCTTGCAGCCACTTTCAAATTACAGAGGGTCAAGAATCCTTCCAGCTGCTGCTCAGGAGAGGCCTCTGTAAGAGCCAAGCATAGAGCACAGCTCTCAGGGACAAGAGAACAGAAGTTTCTGAAGAAGGGCACAAAAAAGGAGAAGAAATGAGAGGTGGAAGAGAGAGAAAGAGAGAGAGAGGCACACAACTGTGCTCAAATCAGCATAAACAGTCTCCAGTGTGTGGTAGTGACACACAGGCTGCACAAGAGCAGGAAAGATGAAAGAGACAGGCAGACAGACAGTCAGGCTTCTTGGAGACAYTACAGTATTCCTGGACCCCAAGCTGCAGCAGAGATGCAGACTGTCCATGCCAGGTCAGTGATCTCTGGCACCAAGAGGACACAACTCCTGCTCCACTTAAAGGTTTGCAAATGTGAAAGAGATTCACAACCCTCCCAGCAGCACAGTGAATCCTGAAGATGACCAAGAGRTGCTTTCAAGCAAGGTATCTGGGTCCCCTAAGCCCCCTAAAMCATGCAAAACCACCAGGAAGAAGTGATAAGAAGTAGTAAAGGGTGGCTCTTTGCTGTGGAGAACAGAGGAACGCATCTGTGGACCTGACCTATAATCTAGGAAGGTTTACTGCCTTCTCAGAACCTGGATCCAGGATAATGTAGAAAGGTGCCAGCCAAAGCTTTTCTGACACTCTTAATCACTGCTCTTCCTCTGTGTGTTTACCAATAATGCTGCCTGGAGAATATCAAAAGTGATTTCAAGCTCTGCAGTAGTCCGGGCCATACGGGCCCRGGTGGTGATGTCTTTATTCCTGCCAGTGAGGAGAAAGGCTGCAAGGACGAGGTAACTGGTAATCCACGACTGGTTGTGGTGAGAGGCTTTGATTTCCACAACTATTGAACCCTGCTTGKGGGTCAATATTTGCTTGGGAAAGATGGGATCCTTCTCACTGAGTGGGACAAAGTCATCTTTGCCAGCWGAACGGCTGACCTGGTAAAGAGGCACTTTAAACTAGGAATGACAGAGGACAGAAAGTTATCAGAAGTGCTGTGAGACAGTGATGGGCAGGGAGGGCTGATAAGCAAAGGGCCTGGAGTGATGTGACTAAAAAGGAACACAAAATCAACAAAACAAAGTTTAAGCAGCTTAAGCAGGGTCATCTCCAAAATGTAAGCAAGGATGTGCCTACAAGATACGATCATGGAAAAATCTTCCCATCTTTTTGGGAAATGAGCATGCGGAGTTCCCTCTGTAGCACCCATACACTAAAGCATGCTGCACAGAGAATAAACGTGGTGACCTAGGTGTCAGTGAGCAGCTGTGGGGATACCATTTTATGGGGCTCACAGATGAGTAGGGAGCCATCGTGTAATTTGAGTGATGCAGTGGAAGGATACAGGGAAGGA
>NW_026623342.1:762325-777653 GCF_030028575.1 Malurus melanocephalus
GAAGGAAGGAAGGAAGGAAGGAAGGAAGGAAGGAAGGAAGGAAGGAAGGAAGGAAGGAAGGAAGGAAGGAAGGAAGGAAGGAAGGAAGGAAGGAAAATGAGGAGGGGGGTTGCCCTTTATGAGGCAGAAGAGCTGGACTGTATGAAGTTCTTGTTAGGGTTGGATAATGAGCCAACTGAAATCTTGTGGGCAAATAATTACTGAGCACACCAATGTAGGTTACAATCCTCAAACAATCATGGTGACTGGGATAAGTGCCTGAAGACTGGAGCCAAGGAAATATCAGGGAACTTCAGGCCAGTCAACTTCACATCAATCTTGGTGTAGGTGATGCAGMGTATTGCCTATCCAGACTTCAGCAAGGCTTTTTGACACTGTCCCATAAGATTCTCATGGAGTAGTCAATAGAGTATGAGCTGGACAAGCAGACAGCGAGGTAAGCTGAAAACTGGCCTGAAAGGCTGCACCCAGTGGCATGAGGTCTAGGTGGAGCCCAGAAGGCAGCAGTGCAGCCCAGGGSTCAGTACAGGGTCCAGTCCTGGTCAACGCCTTCATTAATGATCTGGATGATGGGGCAAGGCTGCTGATGACACAAACTGGGATCAGTGGCCWATACACAATGGGGTCATAGTGCCATGGGCTGACAGGAACCTYGTGTTCAACGAGGGGAAGTGCAAAGTCCTGAGCTGCAGAGGAACAGCCACATGCACCAGGATAGGCTGGATCTGCCCAACTGGAAAGCAGCTTGGTGAAAATGGTCCTGGTAGACAGCAGGTTGATGTGAGCCGGCAATGGGCTCTTGTGGTAAATAAAGCTAATGATATCCTGAGCTGCATGAAGGAGAAGTGGTGTTACTGTGGGTCAGGGGAGGTGATCCTCCACTGCTTGACACTGCTGAGCCCATGCATGGAGTGCCAGGTTCAGCTCTTGGCTTTGCAATGCAAGAGACACAGTGGAGAGAGACCAGAGAAGGGCTGTGAAGATGACTAAGACAAGGGAGCATCTCTCCTGTGAGAAAGATTGAGAGAGTTGGCACTTTTCAACATGAAGAAGAGAAAGTTTGGTGGGGAATCTCATMAATGAATATTAATACATTAATATATACATTTTTATATATTAATGTAATCACACAGGATGAAGCAAGGCTTCTTTCAGTGGTGCCCAGTGGAAAGATCAGTCAGTGGGCATAAAATGAAACCTAGGAAATACCATGGGAACATCAGGAAATGCTTTGTAACTTAGGATCACCAGCCACTGGCACAAGCTGCCCAGGAAGGCTGTGTAGTCTTCATCAACAAAGATACTAAAAAGTTGCCTGGACATAGTCACTTCTAACTACTATTTACAATTCTCACCTAAAAACRACCCCACACTCTGCAGCTGGATGTACACAGACCATTTCTTATTTTGAGGGATAAACCTAGGCTAAGGTTTTATCTCTCTTATTTATCCCCATTTTCTATATCATAATCTTATGACCTTCCCACAGTCTCATGGCTTCTAAAGATTTACCAGGACCCAGAAGAATTGTGGTACTTCAGTTTCCCTTTCACTAGTAGAAGTCACTTTCAGACACTGCCTTTTTGTGAAGATCTTAATGTATCAACTTGAATTATAGGAAAGCATAATTATAAGACAGAATAGAGGAATTCGTTCTTCTCTGCAAAGTCAAGAAAATTTGAATTAAATTGTTCCTAAGATTTTGCTATAGAAATTAGCCAAAATGGGAATAAGGCAATATGAAGGAAGATCTCAGGCACACGACACCTTGAAACAAAGTAAACATTAGGAAGAGATAATTTTTAGAAGTTTTATAGTTAAACAATTGCATTTATAATTTCTYCATTTTCCTGCTCTCAATCTCATCTCTTCATGAGCTTTTCCCTATATTTACTGCCTTCTGTGTCTCTCCTGTGCCTTTCTTTTTTACTGCTCAAAGTTGAAGGCAGGACACTCCTTCTAGGATGAAATTACTGTGTACTATTCCAAGCTCACAGATTAAACATTTATGTTATCTGGTATATTTGAGGCTTCCAAGCTCATTCATGGATAAATTAGGTAATGTTTTTCTTACTGTTCTAAAACCTCTTGGCAACYGTGATGGAGAGGGGAAACCCCTGCTCTTGTTTTCACTCCTCAGAAGCCAAACCCAAGAAGTCAAAAAGCCTAATCACACCTTGCAGTCTACGTAATATAAACCTACAGCCACCGAAAACTGGGGTCTCAAGATTGTTTTTTGGCTGAAATTTAAAAGGTCAACAGATATTTATTTMCCCTGTCTAGCCCCTCTTAGCCCCACAATAACTCTCTCATTGCCTCTGCTTATCCAATGAATTCTTATCAGAACTGCCCACTAACTCAGACGCAATTTTTCAGACTCCACAGTGACAAAGCAAGGCCACAATAAATAAAATTAATAATACTTCTACCCTGCTTTCTCTACAGCAACAGACATACATTACATGTTGAGAACACTTCTCGTTAACTGCCTTTCTTGGGAACAATTTTATTTTTTCCACTATTATATTTTCTGGGATGAGACTTGGAATTTATAAATACTAAATTCTTTAAAGTTAGGTAAAATTGACCCTGATGGCCTGCTGATTTTTGCAGATAATGTCAGTGTGCAGAATGCAACACAATGTAATGAAATCCTGCTCTCATCATGTCCACCAGAAAAAATTATTTTGTCCACTTACAAGGTTTGTTTCTCTCAAGTCTTTGTCACCAACATATTTTTAGGTTATTGAACTTAGTGAAGACTGTGACAGAGTCACAAGAGAGAATATTTTGTCTTGATATTRTTAATCTATTTCATTAGCTTACTGCACACTTCTCATTTCTTCTGCCTTTTYGAAATGCCACCTACACGGATAAAATTACATTAGGAGTTCTCAATATTTCCATGAAGACGAAGAGAAATCACATAAAGAGRCGACTATTAAGAAGTAGGGAAAAACAAAGATTAACTTGAGATGCACAGGATTTAACTTATTTTTAAAACAATCCCAGACAAGGCTTCCAGTGGGAGGAAAGTATATACATTTTTTAAATAATCTAGAAATATCATGAATATGCTATCAAATGTAAAGTTAAAATTCAGTTTCACTGAGTTTCAACATGAGATGATTCAAAAAAGAAGTAACTAAAGCCACTSTAAAGGAAGTGCCCTACCACAAAACAAGGAATCCCTGCCAGTGTACCAGYGCAGTCAAATGCCAACTTCCAGTTTAAAACTTATTATGAATAAAAAAGTGTATCAATAAAATGGAAAATATGCAGGAAATAACAGAAAAATACCAAAGTAAGCAAATAAAGCATCTGTAAACCAGTACATGATTACACATTTCTCTGTTTCCCAGTTATATTCTGTAGCCTTTACATTTTCAATACTGGTGACTCCCAACAGTTTTGACTTCTTGATAGTTACGTGTAACATCATTCTCATGTATCTTCCCACTGAAGCACGAAACATGGCAAACAACAAACCACAGGAATATTGCTTATTTTGCCTAATTCAAAACACAATCCCAAACAGGTAGTGCCAGGCAGCAGTAAAATTTGAGGCACCAACCACTGCATAATCTTCAATCAGCTGAAAGCTCATCTGTGAATCAGAAACAGGACATAGCCAGGCCTTTTCTGAAAACTGTGTGTGCAACAGTGTTGTGGTTTGGGAATGTTTCCACCACGCTGTGCTGACCTGGAAAGGACCCTGTTCCCTGGAAGAGACTCCCTTCCCCCTGCCCATCAATGAGGAGAGGTGGCACAGAACAACCTCTGGGTCCTGGCCACGGCCCCCTCCTGGCTACTGCCAAAATTAACCCTGTCCTGCCTGGAACCGGACACAGTTATAACTGTTCAAGGCTGATAAACATGAAAGCTAGTCTCGCCTTGAGCAGCAGGTTCTCCCAACCTAAATTACCCTACAATTACATACCACAGCAAACATTTTAATCTGAAAACCCTGAAAATATTTTGTAACCTCATTTATAAATCTTTGCCCCAGAATTAACTTTTGAAACAGAATCTTCTCCCAGAGGATGAGAATAGGGCATCAATCGATAAAATCTAGGACACAGAAGCACAGTAGGTACAAACTCGTCCTAGTTAAGTAACAGAATTGATGAAATGTGTATATTATCCTTATAGCAAGACAACTTACACAATTTAAACATTAACCCAGTAGAAAGGGTATTTCTGGTTGTACAAACAGACCYGAGGAACTCACAAAGGATGCTATCAGTGAGCTGAGCTACTGGCAGCCATAGAATACAGGTCACTTGAAAAGTCGTAATCATTGAATCCAAGTAATGTCAAGAAAGGGAGCCTTGAGCCTAACCACAAAGCAAGACCAAGAAGCCCTATGTTGTGGTTGTTTAGTCTTATCCTAAAAATACCTACACAACAAAAGTTCAACAATCTACCCTCTTTGACCTTTTTTCACTTCTAAACTTTCTCATTAAATATGCTTCCTGGTGACCTAATGTTTTTTACAGACTTCTCTGATCTACTTGCTTTCTTCAAGATGATACTAGATCTGGTGTCCCAACTTCCATCTAATAAACASTAAGTAGAGTTTACTCTGTGTGTCTTAACTGTCTATACTGCATTTCATTGCGGTGGTGCAATGAGAGCTCTTTGCTACTTTTTACAGTAAGTCAAGCAGTCTGAACTTCCTGCCCCTTACTCMATTTGTGGTTCATTGTACTGCTTTCCATATCCTTCTCTGGAGATCTGCTGTCTACACAGCCATTCTGAACTTTTTCACTTAAATATTGTTTATATTAAAACCTGCAACAATGTGCTGAAGTTTTGGCTGGGGTAGAGTTAGTTTTCTTCAGAGTGTCTGGGGGCTGTGGTTCGGATTTGTACTGAACTTGGGGTTGATAATATAGAGATTTTTTTTTATGTCTGAGCAGGGCTTACACCAAGCCAAGACCTTTTCTGCTTTTCATCCTGCATCGCTGGCAAGGGGCTGGGGGTGGCTGGGAGGAGACCCAGCCAGTACAGGTGACCCCAAAGGACCAGAGAGATATTCCAGACCATATGACATCACATTCAGTATATAAAGTAGGGCAAGAAGGAGAAAGGGGGGGACATTTGGAGTGATGGTGCTTGTCTTCCCAAGTACCTGCTATCTGTGATGGGGCCCTGCCCTCCTTGAGATGGCTGAACAGCTGCCTGCCYATGGGAAGTGATGAAATAATTTCTTTTTTCTACTTTGCCTGTGCACACAGCTTTTGCTTTCTGTATGAGTTTGTCTTTATCTCAACCCCTGAGTTTTCTGGCTTTTACTTTTCTGATTCTCTCTCCAAACCTGCTCATGGGGGAGTGAYCAAGTGGCTGTGTGCYGCTTGGATACTGGGTGGGGTTAAACCAATAATATCATTATCATTCTGAAACTTAATCCTGTCCTCTGCAAAGTACTGGCAGCTTTTCCCAAGTAARTATCAACTGCAATTTAATAAACATTTTCTCTATCATACTATCTAGAGAAAAGCTTATCTCTTTCTAGAGAATACCACTTGACAGAACCTCATCCTTCTTGTTTGACAGTATACCAATGATAACTGCTCATTGAAATTATAATTCCAAGACAGAGAAGGGTAAAACATACCMTACTTTTTGGTGACTTTTTGCTTCAGAATTTGTTTTATAAACAAATTTTCAACTGACCTCTTAATTTTTGTGGCAGGAATRTTGGTAAGAAGCTAGACTGCTCTTACAGGATCTTCACCAAGATTAAATTTCTGTGCTTTTCTTTAGGAGCACTTTTAATGTTTTATAAGTTATAAAATATCACACACCACCTATCACACCTCCTTGGGATCTGTTACCTTGTCACAGAGGGAAATCAGATTGCTTTACATGATTTATTCTCAACAAATCCATTTTCACCGTTGTTTAGCATCTTTTTATCTTCTCTGTGATTCCAAACAGATTATCTGCTCAAGTGTCTTTTCAGGAATCAAATTTAGCCTGACTGGCCTATAATTCCCTGGGCCTTTGTGTGTTTTYTGGAAAGACAGACACAAAGATTTCTTCCCTCCCCCTACAATTCATTTACTTTTTATCCTCTAATTCTCAAAGCTCATAAGGGAAGAGTCTAAGATTTCTTAAGTATTCCACAGTGAATTAATTGTGCCAGACAATTTGAAAATATCTGACTCATCTAAGATGACTCTAACCTGTTCTTATCCCTCTTCCCTTGTTTTAATTATGCTAGTCTTCAGAGCAAAATCAGCCTCTTTTTAAATCAGTGCTGAGGAAGAAAAAAGCTTCCAACAACCAAACAAACAGGCATGCCTCTGTTAGTTTTACCTCTCTGACAATAATTGGGCCAACTCTTTTCCTTGTCTTACTCTGATTCATTACATATAAAATATTTTATTTTACTCTATTGTTAAAACCTCGCTTAAAGACGGTCCATACTTTTTTGCAATATCTATGACCAAAATGTTGTTCAGGCTGAAACTCAAAGGATCCGTGGGATGCTTGGTATGTGATCTTATTAGCACTAGGGGTTCAGACATTTTTGCTTCAGTAAGCTCCTCCAATATTTTTCAGACTTAACAGATTTTGTTCCTCAGTGTTCAGATTGATGCTTATAATAACTCACAGCAGAAAAGGAACATGATGAAATAATTGGATTTATTCTCCCTTTTAAGTGAACCAGAGTCAGGATACAAGCCTCCCTCAAAAACCTATGTTTTTGCATATCAAAGRGTATAAACAAACCTTTGCACTCGGGTGCAATGACCTTGGGTGTAAAAAACAGACACGYGAAAGCACGGGTAGTTTTTATTGCAGACACTCAAATAAACCCCAGAAGGGAATTARGCTTATTCAATACAGCAAATGTGACCTACAAACAGCAAGCCAAACAAGAGTGAAAAAGTGGGACTGTTTCTTTTTCCTTAATTGCTGTTAGTAAAGGAAGTAGCTCCTTCGAAGTCTGATGTTAGCATCCCCCTGTGTGTACTAGAAATTATGCAAATCTTACCTCAGAGAACCTTTGTACATCCTGGGTTAAAGTTCCTACTCTCTTCCAATGATAATGCTTGAGTAACTTCAAAATTGCTGGATTCACTGCATTATCAGATGGCACYGTCCGGAAGAAATAAGGATATTTTTTCTTATCAGCCAACTCGGGAGTTGTTGCCGCAAATGAAAGCTGGAAAAAAATCAAAGATAAAAAAAAAAAAAATGAATGTCACCATAAGTCATCTAGCAGTCAGTAAAAAAACTTTGCTTTTGTCAGTGCAGCAAGACACAATCTGTGCATTTCTGTCACGTAGAGAAGTTTCATCATCATACAGCTTGAAAATCCAACCATCACCATTTTCTTTTAAAGAGATTTTTGAAATATTTTAGATCAATAAACCACCTGCTGCAAAATTAAACTAGGGAATCTTAAAAGTCAGTGATGTAAAATCCTCTGTTTAAAATCATGCATCTTACACATTGCACAGAGCAATAAGGCCTAAGGGAGTAAATCTCTATGATGAATTCCCCATCAATTACTCTTCATCGAAGTTGAGAATACCTCCAAGAGAATATTATATTCTCAAAGTCTTATATATCTTTAAATTACTGGGTGAACCTCTAGTAGTACTTCTTCCTATCTTCATGCAATAAAACAGCTCCAGGTAACAGAAAAAGAGAAAATCATTATGTTTGCCAAGACTGCCACTCGGAAGTTCACTTGGTCCCAGCTTCCTGCGCTGAGGCAGCCCCCTGTGGTTTGTGTTATAAAAGAGGATTCAGTGGCTAAAACACTGGGATTTGTTCATGGTTTGAGAACGCTTACAACAAAAGAAAAGAGGAAAAWTTTTAAAACACACATAAACAAACAGAAAAATTCAATGAATTCTTCTGCCCAGGTTAAAGGTGGTATATTTTTGTGAATGCTTTTCAGAGAATGTTTTGAGGAAAATGCCTGCGCATTCACTTTTTGAAAACTCTCCTACTCCAAAGACACTTCTGGTCATTCCCTCCAGTTCTTTTTAGGCTGCTAGCAATGTGCTTCTCAAGCATTTTTTCAGCCAGGAATTTTGTTTGATTGAGGGGTTTCTTAAAGTACTGTTTTAATGCAAATTGGTTTGACTGACAAAAAATAAGCTCCCTGATACAGTTTACTTAAACTCTTTCTGGCTCAGTAGAGAATCAGAAAATGCAGGTAAATTCAAGACTATATAAGTATATCCAACCATAGCTTTCTAAGTTTTCACTTTTTTAATCAAGCACTCAATATATTTGGGTCAGATAATCTTTTTTGAAATTCAGAACAGATAAACTTAATCTGAAATAACAGTTCAAGTCTTTTCCCCATGTTAATAAAAATCTAGGTTTAGTCTATGAGAAACAGGACTTATTCTCTGTCTGATTTTAGACTCACAAATATTATATTGCTTTGTTATAAAGACCTGAATATAGCTTGTTTTCCTAATCGAAAGAAATCCAAAAAATTTGAAGTGTGCATAACTTGGACAGTTTACAGTATACCATTCAAAACAGAAGAATCTTTTTTTTCTACCAGTCAGGAGATAGTGAATATTGTAATTGTCATGCAATTCTGAGGTAAACCATTTTTAATATAGCAACTGATCTTTCATTAGATTTAATGAAAAAGTGCAATATGAGGTGCTATGATACATTGCCATTTTGGTGTTCCAAAACCTTTCCCAGAAGGAAAAAAAGAATGAACTTCTGCCAGGTAGATCTAGTCTTTTTTTTTTGTCTAACTTGGTGGTCCTGAACATGATGCATTCACTGCACAATGAAGGTGGAAATAAGGAGCTGTACCTCTGACTGAAAAAGTGAGACAATTTGACAGTAGAAATCCAACATGAAGAGGAATACCTCTCAGCAGCCCAGCTGCTTGCAGCCTGCTGACTGAAAAGAACTTGCTTTTCAAGTCGTTATTTGGTTTTGGATCAAATGTAATTCAATTGATCCTTACGAAAAAGAAGCAAAGAACAACAGTGAAGGAATAGTAGTGGCAAGAAACATCAGCAAGGTTCATCTAGCTCAGCTTCACGGACTGAATGGCAAATTTTTCTGATCAGTAGTACAAAGCTCCACAGTAATGAGAAGCATCTCTGTATGTGTGAGCTGCCTTGAGGATGAARACTTGTTACACAAGCAAGACAATTAAAAACCATCCTTTGTGATTTTTTAGGGACTTAAGGGGCCTAAATTAGTACCCTAATTGCTCAAATTTCCTTAAAAACAATCAAGCTTACAGAAAGATAAAGTTTTATAACAGATTTCTCAGCCATGTGAGGTGAGATGAGATGAGTCCAGGTTTAAGTATAAAACTAATGATACCTGAATTACAAAAGAATATTCCTCTTCATTTTCTTTTCTTTTCGAAGAAAGGTTTTATTAAAATATAAAATGGGAAAATTTCATGCTCAAACAATTCTTGGATTGTAGGATATATTCAGAGGCCTTTCTGTCAAACATCACATATATCATCATGATTGGTCTCATTTTGGATCACTTTGACATTTAATAAGATGCTCATAAGAGATGTAGAAATATCCTGAAAAGGTTCAGTAATGGAAAATATTCAACTTTTCGTAAAATTGTCCMTGTAAGAGTTTGGGACATGCAATGAACTTAACCCAACAATCACTAGCACTCAATATTTTGCTTTGAGAGGGACAAGGGGGAATATTGGAAAAAAACCCCTCATTATATTCTAAAAAGTGGTAATAAAAATATCATGTTAAGAAATGAACTGTCATAAGGCAGACTTACTGGAAAAGTATGTCAGACAACACAGCTATAGGGAAATATCAGGAAAATACTCATTACTAAACCTTTATTTACTGTAATAAAGCAAACAAGATCACAACACGGTCCACCCACATATGCATTGAGATGATACAGTCCTTGTTAACTGAACATTAATCCTCTGTATTTTAGGGCTAATGTTGTTTATCCATGGCTGATTTGAAACTTGCATATTGAAAGAAAAACTTTTCATAGTTTCCTCATTTCATTCTATAGGACTGAAAACCATTCTGCTTTTTGTTACAGGAATTTGGTTGGTTTTTTTTGTTTTTTTTTTTACTTTCAGTTATTTAGCCAAAAATCTGGATGAATGGCAATCAGATTTTAATGTAATTCTTTGCAGAACACAAAAGTTCTATTTTTCACATGATTTCAATGCATATATATTCATGAACTGCTATGATTTTTTTACAGGTGTTTATAGTTGCCTCTCCATGTTCAGGAGGAGTGAGAGATAAACATTTATCTGAAGGATTATAATTCTGCAATAAATACCTATGGGTGTATGATGTCATTTTTTCACAGAAAATTATTTTATGTAATTGCTAAAAGGTGATGGCCGAAAGCCAAACTTCAAGAAAGGATGAATGAAAGGGAAAAAGGAAGATTTTTTTCAAATTGCTATAAAGCAGAAGACACAGTGGACAGTCACCAGGTGATATAACTGTGTGTGTGGTGTTTCTGTGTGTGCATAGATAAACAGGATCTGTGCTTATGTGAATGTAGATCTAGAGAAAAAAAAAACAACTTACACATAATGTATATAATATATATATAGTATATATATATATCTGTTTGAATACTGCCAGAAAAACTGCAGTTACTTCCTAGATTATCTCTGAGAAGTCTTTCTTTAGAATATCTTTAGAATATCTCCTTCCAATTTGTGAGCAACTGGATCTGAACTTAAAATGAGGGTATATAGGGAGACATAAGCTATGACTCAGATGGGAATTTCTGAAATGAAAGAGCGTAAAACTTTGAAATAGAAAATAAGATAAAGTTTACCATTCAAGCAAGAATATTAACTATAGTACAAATTGAGAACCAAACAGACCAAGATATTGGATTGGATTTGGAGGGCTGCTGAAAAACTGAAAAATGTACAGAAGCATTTTATTAAAGAGGYTTTGGGGTCAGGTATATATGTTGATATATCAAATTTCCCCCAAAAAGATGATACTTTTTTTAAATGTTAATTTAGTTGAAAATCCACACATTTTCATGGAAGGTTTGTCAACAACACTAGATAGTGAGATGAAAGGAAAAGATAGTTTAAAACAAAGTGTTGAAAGGAAYAGTTCTGCAGAAGGGGAGTAAAAGGTAGCTTCCTAACCCTATATTAAGTTTAAAGGAGGTGTGGTAGATTAACTGAGAGACATCAGTCTRAAGTGCTTTCAAGTGTTTCTGTTCAAGGAAGTACTGGTGCCTTCCCTTAAAGAAAGTCAGTACAGAAGCAGGAACGATAAGATGATAAGCTCTACTCTTCATTTAAGAAAATGGAGACCAGGACTAATGAAATCAATGGGCAAGACTAAGAGTTAATTAAGAAAGGAAGGATATTATTGGGAAGCTGAAACAAAATTAGAAAAGGAAACAGCACTATGTACAGAATGTATATATCTCATATATGAGTTCAGAGGTTGGAAGCTGGAAGGCTGAATAAAGTCAGACTGCTGTCCCATGTACTGCAGAGAGAAAGGAAGCCATCAGAAATGGCAAGTAATCTTCTGTTTGGTTGTTTTACTATCTCTAGGAAGCACTTCTGTTTATTTTTTGTCACTGTAATAGCGTACAAAAATCTGGAAAAGATAAAAGAGCAGAACTATCCCTGGATAAACAGTCACTCTCATCTAAGGCAACAGGTCTGTTTAGGAGTCACATTTATTGAAATGGATTSTATCAGCTAAAGTAGAACAGTGACAGGAACCCTAACAAAGTTACTGTGGTTCCCCAAATGTGCAGACTCCAGCTGAGTCTGACCCAAGCTGAAAGGAGCCGRGCAGAGCTGGGTGGAGCAGTCAAAWRYRGCAACGCCAGYGCCAGCAGCARWTGTRACSAATCAAGTCCAGYGTCCRAAGCAGYGSTGCAGCTCAACTTGGACAATCCAGCTCTTAGGAGCTGTTTTTCATTGTTTTTCTGTTTCTGGCTCAGGGATGGGGAGATGATGCTGTGGGGAGCACCTACGATCCTGTCTTTGTCTGGGAAAATCACGTGGTGCTGTGTTTGGGAACAGCTGCCATCTCGTCTTTGTCCCAGCAGCCATCCAGAGCTATGTCAAGGTGATGAACATCTTTTTGTGTGCAAAGCACTTTCTCCTCTTGTATACTATTATTATTGATGTTGCAGCTGTGTGTTTTTAGTCCATTACTGTTTGCTTTCAGTAAATTGTTATCTCAACCCAAGGTCTCTGCCTTTGTCCCTCTCCTGGCGAAGAGGATGGGAGGAAAGGAAGTRGCTATTTGGAGTTTAATTTCTACGTACTGTGTTCATGGAGTGTAATAATATTATTCCCCAATGGAGAGGAAAAAGAAAAGGGAAAAAACGCCTTGAGGTAAAAGGGTAACCTGCCTTGAATAAACTGTTGTGCTAAGAGAAATGATTCATGTTTGCAAGTGCAGGAAATCAGTTTATTGAGCACCAGAGAGATTAGTTTAATTTTCCTAGGTGTCTACATGAGGCTTCTACAAGTTTTTTATTAATGATGGCTAAAAATTTGAATCTGTCCCTCTTGCTGCAAAACTAGTCCCGATGGAGAGGGTTTTATATATTGCAGAAATCACCTTTATTTCCTGCATCTTTTCCAGAAAGCCAAATTACACTGATGAATCAGCATTGCTAAACAGGACATAAAGTGCAGATTCAACTGATTGGTGCTAACATTTATCATCATAACTAAAGATTGCATGTCATGTGTGCTTCGATAGGAAGCAATATTTTCTGGAAAAAAAAAAAAAAAAAAAAAAAAAAAAACAAAAAAAAAAAAAAAAAAAAAAAAAAAAAAAAGGGGGGGGAAAATGTCAGAAAGCTTCATGGAAAATACTCTTACAATTGTACAGGACTGCACAGCCAGAACCTTGTCATAGGAAAATAACAAGGACAAAACTCAGGAAGATGACAATTTGCAACAATGTATACTTGTGACGCCACACAGCACTCCTTTGTGTGCCTTGCCAGGAGCTCTAAGGCTTTGACAAGCCTGTGCCAGCAATAATGATACTCAAGTTCAAGCATGTGATGACTTGATGGTCCCAGGAGCTAGAAGGACCAGAACGGAAACTAATGAATAATGAAGAGTTAAAAGATTTGCCTGCTGCAGCTCTTGAGACAGCATTAGGTGATGTCACGTAACAAATGAAACAATATGCTCTTAACTCAGAGACAGAGAACAGATTGAAGCATAACAAACTGCATTTTTAAAGGAATGGCAATTATAAAATATAAATATTTAGGTTAAATGTTAATTCACAATAACCTTACTATACAAGCCAACTTACCCAGATGTGCAGTCAAACCACCACTGAACCTCATCTTGCCGCTAGCCAAGTTATGAATAAATTTTAATATCATAATAGTACTTGAAATAAGACAAAAATTATATTTATTCAAGAATATTAAAGAGAACCTTAAATACATGATAGCATATATTATAAGAAAAGGGATTTTTCAGATTGCTTTCTCCCACCTCAATGCACAAAATGCATAATCCAATCAGCTTTGATGGATGACTTCGAGGAAAAGCAAGTGGAAGTAACATTACAAAGATGGTTACAAGCATCTATATATTTGGGAAATATGTCAACATAAGAAGCTAAGTGCAGCAATTTCATTGACAATTGCATTGCACAGATCTTCRAAGCAGGTGAAAACAATACWCAGTAATAAAGATCAAGAAACAAAGATAATGTTTCTTGACAATTTACCTGTACAGCTGCTCGTGATGAGTGTCTACATACAGACAGCAAAGGAACRGGTTCTGAACTGGACCTAGGAATCATAGTGGCAATCTTTCCTCCCAGCTATGCCTARTCCTGATCCCCAAATAGCACAGGTGGTAAGTTGACATAAAGAAGACATAACATAAATTGACTAAAGAAGAAAACATGAACAAGAAATTATGCTTTTCCAGCAGTGGCAAAGCAGTTACATTTTTACCTGTCATATAATACTCCTAAATAATTACTGGAGTGAAAAATCTGGACACTCATCATTCAGAAGATTTTATGGGACTGGACAAACTTCATTGTTACAACACATATAACTCTTTATAATTAAAAAATATTCTGATATCTCTGGGAGGGCTTTCACTATGACAGCTGCAAGAGCAAAATAAAAGTCTGTGAGAATATTTATGATCACTCACTAGCTGGTACATGGGCAGGATGCCTCATCTAAATGGGAACATGAAGATACACATTGTATTAAACTCACTGGACAAGAACTGATCCCATGGATGAACATCCCTTTCATCATCCATAACACATTACCCCTGTGATTAAAGCTACTGTTCCTTTTAAAATCAGATATTTTGCCAAACATTGCTACTCAATATCATTTGCTGTTACCTTCATTAATTCTGTGTSTGAAATTGCTTTCACTGACTGCCTTTGGCACCTGGGAGTTTACAGAAAAAAGCACTTCCAGCTGGTCTCAAGTTTGGAAGGCACCTGCCTCAATGCTGATGGCATTCCAGTGAATTAATCCAATCACAATAAGATTGACATTCAGCTGCATTTTGCTCTGGAGACATTTTAGGAAGCAATTCTGGGTTCTGAATGAATTAATACTTCTGAGGACAGAAACCGGTTTAGATAAAATCCATATGAGAAGTACTTCAGCTGAAACATGTGTGCCCATATGTTAATGGGAAAGGAGCATTCGGTCCTGTCTCCCTGGGCAGCCCAAACTACTCACAGCATAATTTGATAGGATATGTAGATGTCTGAATGCAAGAAGTTAGTTTTGATGTTCAAYTTTTTTAATTTCATCATGTCTGTGGTTTAGGATGAGGAATAGTGRCTGAAGTTCTGGGGCCCKCAATASAAGAASGATGTRGACCTGTTGGAGKAAGYSCAGAGGAGGACCACAAATATGATCAGGGCCTGGAGCACCTCTCCCAAAAAGACAAGGGTAAGAGAATTGGGGCTGTTTAGCCTGGGGAAGAAAGGACTCTGGAAAAAAAACTTTGTAGCACTTTCCAGTACCTAAAAGAGAGACACAGAGGGACTTTTTTACAAGGATATGGAGTGATAGGACATGGGGGAAAGGCTTTAAATTGCAAGAGATTGGGTATTAGGAAGACACGTTTTACTGTGAGGATAGTGAGGCTCTGGAACAGGCTTCCCAGTTAAGGTGGGGATGCCCCATCCCTGGAAGTGTTCAAGTCCAGTCTGAGCAAGGCTTGGAGCAAGATAATCTAGTAGAAGGTGTCCCTACCCATAGCAGTGTGGTTTGAAACTAGATAGCCTCTAAGGTCCCTTCAAACTCAACCCATTCTATGATGCCATTAATTCATTCTGAGCTG
>NW_026623342.1:777925-779656 GCF_030028575.1 Malurus melanocephalus
AAAAAAAAAGAAGTTAAAAGAATTCTTAGAAAATTATTTTTGGTGAACAGAAAATAGAGTAGCTACTAGTGTTCAGAGTAAAATATAGTTATGAATTAAATTCATGTCCAAGTAATGGGTCCATTTCAAGTTCTAATAAATACTGCCTCACAAACCTACATTAACCCTATTTCTGAGACATGACAAGGAAGTATATGATGGGACTATGGAAAATGTCYTTCARTTCAATGTTAACAGTGCAACCAGTRAAGTTAGAGACTTYAGGATTTAGAGTTTCAGAAGGTAACCAGGCGAGCATGAGGCAGAATCATCTCCGACACATGATCCCATCCAAAATTAAAAATTTATCATAAGGCTTAACTTTCACTATTAATGGAAAATAAACAATTCTCATCCTCTTTTCATTGAATAAAATAAACAATTGTCATCCTCTTTTCATTGCATTTTTTTCTGACCGTTCATTTGAAAAGGTCTCTCAGAGTCTGAAAAAATCATTAATTCCTTTTTCTACACTCCAGAAACTATTTYCAGATCTATATTAAACACAAATATTTTGTAGCTAACATGTGTTCTGCTTATTGCTACAGGTTGAATAGAGAGCTGAAATTAAATGTCAGATCTRCTGAAGCTGCTGCATATTTTGTTTCAATTTCCAAACAGAACAAGAGACAAAATCTTTTGAGCATTTTCAAAAATGGAACTGCACTGCAAAAGAGGGCTGTGTATTTTTGTCTGTCACACTCAGTTGCTTAGCATTTGGCTGCTGGCCTGGATTAGATCAGAATTCAGCTTCAAACTCCTGTTCTCGTTCAGTCACAGCATTATTGTTTATCCCAAACCAAGCAAAGTTTCTTACAYTCATACTCTTGATACACAATTTCCTTGTTTCTTGTCTGCAACAGTTTATCCTCAAAATCTAGTGGCAACCAAATACCTCATAAAATATTTCACCTTTGATAAAACAGGCTATATTGCCACAATCCATTAAAAAATCTTTTCAGTCCTATTCTCAAAAGCGTGTTCCTGGCTGGCTGCCCAAAACTATTATCATTCTATTAGTATTATTTGTTTGTCAGATTTCATCCAGCTAACACATGCTAAAACTACAGCTGCTCTGTCTACATTTGGTCTTTAAATATCTGTTTTATTATTTTTTCTTCTACCTCTAAATGATGAAAAGAGGGAAAAAACCCTCCCCAGTACGAAGATACCTTAGATGTGCAATATTGTTCTCAGGAGCATATGAAACCTACATTCTACTGGAAATGGGGARCAGGACTATTTGTGAGTTTAAAATGAAAATTTCCCTGTTTTTCTGGGGAGTGGATACTCAAATATAATCCAAATTCAGTTCTTTCCATCTTTTTTTTTTTTTACTGGAATACAACATTTTAAGAAATAAGGCACATCATGTTAGCTCAAGATTTACTGAAATATTTACAAAACCACTTTTTTCCCACAGTCCTAAGTTGTGAATTAATGATTTGTTTATTTCTTCATTCTCTGGTTTCAAACCTGAGCAAGAAATCCCAGACTTTTCAGGCTAAAACAGGTGACATGCTGACTATGCAGTGTAATGATACAMAAAGACGTTGTTTATTCTACATGAAACAGCAGAGCTCAGAGATGACTTATCAGATCCTGGGAGCAATACCCCATCACTAATTCAGTACTCAGCCTGGGCTGATTTGCCTTTTCTTTCAGCTCTGTAACTTTTTTGGTATCTCAGCA
>NW_026623342.1:779825-871920 GCF_030028575.1 Malurus melanocephalus
AGACGTTTCCAGCAAAATAAATACTGCTTGCCCAGCAGCAAGGGCAACTTGGGTTACACTGTCACTAAAAACCTTCTGCAGAAATGTCAATCACAATTACGATTGTAATATATTTGGCATTAAAATGTCAAATGTGTCGGTGATCCTCCTCTAAGAAATAACCAAGATCATGCATCCTTTACACATATTTTCTTAATCTGCGGTCAGCACAGATTTTAACAGGATGCTCTGGATAGGAATCTACATGTACAAAACCTTTCAGCAACATAAGCAACTAGGAAATGCTCATGCAGATATATTCAGACAATCTAAATCACAAAACTGTCAACTTAAAGCTGCATTCTGTGTTTTTTAATCTGGAAGAGGTTGTAAAAAATCTAATGAGGCATTATAATCTATTCTTATGAAGTAAAAAATGTCAAACAGCCTTCGTCCAAGAGCAGTTACAAAACAAAAATCCCCTCTTGAATGTCACGGAGGAAGAGTAGRAAGCCATGAATGTTTCCTCCCAGCACTGATGGCTGCAGGACATAAGCTAATTGTTGCCTGAGTAACCCTCAATGTGTTTTTCTCAATACCTATGCCTTGCAGGTCACTTCAGCAGTTACTATTAATTTAATAAGTGTTTCTTTATGCCTGCTTTTGATTTTAAGTACAGTACTTGCCCCTGGTCTTTGAATGCATGCTGGGTAGAAAGCATTAACATTATCTACACCATTTAAGATTATGCACACTTCAATTAGATCTCTCAGCCATTTTTCCTTAGTTGCTGCCATCGCCCTAGTTCCTGCAGGCTGAAAGCCGAATGTTTTCTCTAGACCTCATTATCTTTTTTGTCACTTACTCCATAAAACCGTTCACWGCAATCCCATTTATTCCTGAAAATAGTCCTTATCAACCTGTTCTTCTTACAATAGTTTCCATAACTTACATCCGTCCAGGTAAGATACAAACTGAACTAAATCACTTTGTATCCATATGCAGTACTTAACCCAATGTAGCCTTAATTTTTTACKTGCAAGGAATAGCTTTGTGCTCAATCTTTGTCACGGAGCCAGGAAAGCCTTTGAGAATACAGTTTAATTTTAAATATTTCAACAGCTTTATTGATTTGAGAGAAGGAAYTCATATATGAAAAGTCAGACATGCATTAGAGTTTGGTACTGCTTATTAGTTTTGGAAGCTGCTTTAAGTATCATCTCTCCTAATTCAGTCTCATGTATTTTATTATTTATTACTCACTTCTGTGTGCAGTGATTAAGCTGTAATTCTTGCAGTCGCTTGCCTCTTCTCAGCTCTCTCTCATTTGTGACCCAGTGTTTCCCAAATTACCATTTATTTTTATACAACATTTCTGACCAAGTTGTAATATTTGTGTGGRGAGKTTTTCTTTGGTTGGTTGGGTTTTTTAACCTCATATCTTATAGCTTTGTCTGCTTGGTCTCAACAGTTTAGTGTCTTGAGCTTCTCTTATTTTGGATACTGCTGAGTTATTTTGGTCTTTTTTCAAACACTGGTTTGGACATATTCCTGATGAATATTGCCTGCTATTTTTATTGCCTCTACATGGGACAAACTCATGATGGTACTGACAACAGGGAAAATGAAAAGCATCGGTGACAGGTGACCAGTGCAATCCCAGATCTGAAAATATAAACCATTCCTATTCAGCCTGAGATTTCARAAATTAAATTGATAATCTGTGTTACTTTATTTCATTCTAATATAGCTCAACTATGAATTCTGAAGTAAAATAAAGTCAGCTTTATCAAGAATATATATATCAAGAGATGCACTGYGCATCTCGGTGAAAAACAAAATAAGATTTATTATATTCATATCTCTTTTCAAGCAGGTTATTCAGAAATTCTGAAGCTGAACAGCTAAGTTTCTTAAATGAACATCAAATTTGTTTCCCCCCCTGCTTTAAATACAACTACTAAAGAAAAATACATCTTTGAGACAGCTCCTGGTATATTYGTACACTTCTCCAATAAGAAAAGAGAAGGTAAACCACAAGTGACAGACTTCCTCTCTGACAGAACTGTACTAAAAATGAAGATACTTTTCCTTATATGCATATGGTACCTTTGCAGCAAGTTCACAGAAACCACTAGAAATTAATAGGGCTTTTTTTTTTTTCCTTAATTTGTTTAGCTTCAAATTTCTTCAGTTCATACTTTCTAAGAGTTACTGRAATTGACAGCTTTTGTTTCTACATACCAATAGTTTATTAATTCTCCAGCTTACTGGACTCCTGATTTTCCCCTTCTACAGAAATTTAGATTACCCTGAGCAGAAAATAATGTCACAGAGCACAGATAAGGAGTGATCMGTAGGCAACCAGTTTGAATACAACACTTGACCCATTCCAAAACAAAGTCTGTAGATAAAAATTGGGGAGGAAACCCTGTCAGGAAATCAGAAGCAGCAAGAACTGCATAAGAGACCATGAGATGGACAAGGGTAAAGAGGAGAGATGATGTTCACAGCACAATCTCACATTGTAGGGAAAAAAAAAAAAAAGAGACTAACAGACCAGAACATGGACAGACAACATGGACAAATCAAGTGAAGAAAAGGAATCTTGGCCTTATTTTTGTAATCTGCTGAAAGGTTGGCTTTATGACTACTTGGGTTGAGATCAGCAAACACAAGCATCTAGCCATGCATGGTTACATGTCCACATGCACAGTGAATGCACTTCAGAGATCTGCAGCCACTGAGAAACCTGTGTCACGTGGACATCACAGACAGAAAGCAGAAGGTAACATATGCTTTCTAAGACTTTTCTTAAGTTTACGTGAGAAATTTTACGTCCCAGTATATTTAAAGAAGTGCAAAACTTGGAATTTGATGTGATTTATATTGGTACATCATAACTTGTATTGACTTGCCTAGGACAAACCTTCAGATGAGATGAATCACTCCCTAGAAGCATCTGCTACTAACTAGTGTAGGCACCAGTGGGAGACTACAGTGACTGTATCAGCTGCAGCCACCTACATTGCACTTGGTCAAATGAATCCCACAAAAATTATCAGACCTAYATAGATATTTTAGCATGTGAGGAAGCAGTGAGCCACCTAGAAGACATTTCGGCCTCCTAACCCCCATGGATTGTTAGGCATTTGAACTCTTTGAAAGGTTAAACTAAATGGTGAGTAAACATGAAAGTGCCTTAATTCTTCAGAAATCATAGCAAAGGAAAATACAGATATCACAAAATTTTCAACTGGTTCCATATCATCAGTCTCTAAAAATTCTTAACATAGTGCTAATATTTTAGATAACTGAATTTTCACCGTAATTTCTCACAACCTTAAAAGTACTTGGAGCTCAGGTGTCTCAGCACAGTCTTCACCTTGTCCTTTCCACATACTTCATCATRGCATAATATTTCCATTTCTACATAAATTATCCAAAGCAGCTTATGGGGCAGCTGTTTACTTTGTTGAGTGAGAGCTGCCATTCRAGCCAGTGATTTTTGGTAGTGTCATTGAGCACACAATGTCATCATATCCTGTGCCTTAAAATCCCTCTAGGACCAACAATCTCATTTACCCTAAACCTCAAGCTAAACAAAACAACGCCCACATACTTTCATCCGCTCCTTTCAAGATTTGGAACATAAATCCACATAACCAAGGCTGCAGCAGGACCAAATCCTTGCTATATCTGAGCTGCTGCACTGGAGCTCTCACAAGCAGCAGTGGAGGTAAAGCCCTCACTCTCTGCTATTTGTGTTCTGCATGTTCTGCTTGACAAAGGGGTTAAGTGCAACACAGCTGAGATACAACAAGAAATGTATTTTAAATCAAAGAKAAGAGACTACAACTTTAACCTAACCCTTTCTACACTAAACTGGAAGGCTTTGCAGGGGCAATGGGGAAAAGGATACTGGACAGGCACTGCAAACACACCCAGGGATTTTTGGTTGGGGCATTCCAAAACCATTATCTCTCATGACAGATAGCTCAACATGGAAGAGAGGCAGATGGACAGAAGGCTTTCTCACTGTTCTTTGCACAAAATGGTGCACCAGAAACATGAACTTTCCCTGGAAATAGTAGGAGCCACCAAAAGATGGTAGCAGTCAACGAAAGAAGCAAAACAGACTAAAGCCTGAAAAACATATGATCTAGACGTGTTTTGAATTAGTGGATCCAGGAAAAAAAAAGAAAAAGAAGAAAAAAAAAGAAATATACTCTCAGTCCCTAAACTGGCTATAAACTGTTGGTGTCAGGATGTCATTCAAATAGTGGTTGTCTCAAGTCCTTTTGTGCTAGATGCCTACTTTCAAGTTACTGATCAAATAACAATGGAAGATCCCACTATTGATGGAAAAGATCTTTTCTGTTTTCACACGGACTATACAAGAATTCAGAAATTTTTATGCTAATACTTATTGATATTATTGAGAATTTGTAAGCTATACATTAAGATACACATAATCTTGCCATGTCGAGARCCTCTATCTCTCACTGCCAGTAAAACCATGCAGTGATTTTACTGGTTCGGGTTTTAGTGGTCAAGGCAGGCACCTCTGCTCTTATGGCTGCACCCCAAACCCAGTGTTAAGGGAGGCTAAAGCTGCTGCTGCAGAGCAGGGCTGGGATTCATAGCAATGCCTGTGATGAGKGTGTGAGCCATGACTGCTGGGCATTCTCAGGAAGATTCTGAGCCTTCTCTTCTTTAGGCTAAGCAATCACAACTCTCTCAGGGTCTCCTCATATGACAGATGCACAAATACCTTCATCCTTGCAGTGGTCTGTGCTAGACTGGTTCCAGTATGTCCATGCTTCCCATGTTTTGGGGAGCCCAGATGTGGACAGAGCACTGAAGATGTGCTCCAGTCAGGTCTAAGCAGTGGAGAAGACTCACTCACCTCCTTGGACCTGATGGTAACACTTTCCCTAGTGCATCCTGGCCTGTCCTGSCTGCCTGTGCTCCAAGGGCACTTAGCTGGTCCATGTTCCACTAGGCATTCACCAGGATCGCTGGGGCCTTTACTGGAAAATGGCTTTCCAGCCAAACAYGCCCCATCCTCTACAGGTGAGCACCTGGGGCTTCTTCCTCCCMAAGGGCAGGACTTAGCATTTCCCTTCGTTTGGATTCAAGAGAGCCTTGCTGGCCAAGATCTCCAGCCTTCTGACACGCCACACAATGGCACCACAACCCAGTGGTACATCTGGTGTGCCAGCAATTCATCCTGGCTTTTTCACACCTGCAAATCTGATGAGGGTCTGCCCTACMCCATCACACAAGTGATTCCTGAAGATGTTACACTGGTTTTGGCCCCATTATCAACCTCTGTGGTCTAAATACAAAATAATATCTTTTAAATGCATACTTGAGTTCCATGTTTGTCATCATCTCAAAATATTCCTGATTTTAAAAAGAGTAAGCTGAAAAATGCCACCAGTGACACAAAACAGTSATAAAGATGCTTTTTAAGAATGACTAAGATGCAGTTGAAAGTTAAAACCCTGAAACAGAAAATGTACTGTATATACCTCTATTTTCCTAACAACAAATTGATAGTAGAGCAAACAAAATATCCCACCAGAACGATGCCCCCAGCCCTATTATTCACACAGAGTTATTGAGAAAATATCTTCATTAAATCTGAACTAACAGTGTTCAACCTGAATCATTTGCACCGTTCTGTACATGCACTTACTGTGCAGTATTCCAGCTTCAGGTAGCCAGCTTACTGTCTCATTATTCAAATGGTTGTCATTGAAAAACAGTGATACTTGAGTCGCATAATTCCARCACAGGATTTCACAAATGCAAATTCACAAATCCCACAAATGCACTTCTCTCATTGCTCCGGCACTCAGAAGCTGTCATGCATCTAAGAGCTGMAGATAAGAGAGTAGCTTTAGATTTCACTTAAGATAATCCGCCATAAATTTGTTATCGTTTCACTCTTCTTCCTGAAGGCTTGAGAGCTGACAKTCTGAGGAGATGAATGGGAAAAATCCACACAACCCTCACATTTATTCATTCAAATCAATTCAATCAGGTTATTCACAAAGGAAGGCAAACATGCTGGCATGCACTGTGCCCAAGACACATGCTCCAATTGGAAAAAGCTCAGCATGTCAGGATGATGGCCACACCAGGTCCAAGCAAATATACTCACTGTTGTTTCCTTCACTGCTGTGTCTGCTGTCTCCTAGGTCTCTGTGCTCTTAAATATCTGCTCTCAGCCACTGCTAGGGACATTCGCAATGGAAACTCCCAACCTCCAGAAATTTACAGCTCATTAATTTATTTGGATATTTCTGTTGCTTTTGGATTTAATATTCCTCACACTTTTTTTTTATTCTGCAATGAATTTATCTACTTCAGCTACTTTTGAAGGTGCAATTTTTGGTCCACATGATAATCCACAGCAAAGAGATGCACAGATTAAGCATAGTTTACTTGAGGAATCAGCTCTYCCTCCTTATTCTGAAACTGTTTCTTTCATGTTTCATTTTATGCTGCATATTCTTGCTTAGAAAACAGTGAATAAGCTACTGGCTTAGTAAAAGTTCACAGGAGCTCATGRCCAACACCATTTTAACTCCCTGAGCAACGGAGTACTTGCTATCTTATTCTGTGTATTTGATAAGAGGGCCAGGACTGCAAGGTCTGAGTGCAGCTGCTTAGCAGCCCCAGGATTAGTCACACAATTTTGGCAGAAAATGATGTGGAAATATTCCTTCTACTGGGTTTTCAACTGTTACAATCTTACATTAATTAGCAACTTTGTGTACCCCATTGGCAGTGTTGGAGGTGTATTCATTACTGGACATGTTTTAATGGTGAACCTGGAGGTGCTGGTGTAACAGTTGGACTTCATAAAAAGTTTTTTCCAACCTTAACAATTCTGTTCTTCTGTGATATGCATGCCTTAGGACACCTSTGTAGCAGCTTGATATGTAAAATAATGGACAATTGGCCTATGCACTGGTCTCTTATATGCATAGAGATTGAGGTCTTTAAAGGTTCATGTTTCATTATTAATTCTTCCTGTACTCACTGCAGCTTCCCAAAAAGACAACAAGCAGTGGGTGCAACTTGCTGGCACAGTGARGCAACTCTGGAAACTCTTAGTCGGAAGGTAAATCTCTACTCCTTGGGCAGCTTTCAATTATAATGAGATAGGAAATAGCATGGAATTATTCCTGGATAAGATTTTTATGAGTGGTTCTGTAAAAGTCCCTCTGGCAATAGAGTACAGTCACACTAAAAATCCAGATCCCTTCTTTCTTGAAAATGCAAGGACAGCTGTAAACGATATTAATTTTTTTTTTTTTAAAAAAAGTCTCATAGTGAAGCTTACCAGCAAAAATAACTATATGGACATTCTAAAATTCCTCAGGTTACATCTTGGCAATTAGATTTCACCAGAGCCAAGCAGAAATGGACAAAAGAGAGGATGCTGTGAGTCCTGCCTTTCAAGATGTGAGGCTATTGCTTTCATTGCTGGGAAGGCAGCGATGCTCGCAGCCGTCGGGAGCCCTGCCGTTCAGCATTCCTGCCTCTTACAGCTCTGTCAGGCAGCCGGCAAGGCTTGGAGCTGACATTAATCACCGACTTTGGGGTTCACAGCTGTTACAAGCCGTTCCAGCAACGTGGCGGTGCTAGGAACAATTTATTTCACTTAGCAACAAACGCTGGCATATGGGTGTTGCTCATAATTTCTAAGGAGCTTTTTGCCAATGTTATTAGCTTGCAGTCAGCTGGGGTTACAGTAATGGGAGATCTAAGAACTTTTAGGACCATTTCTAACAGCAATTCCTAACAACRAAGTATTTCAGCTACAGTCACTGTGCATACAAACATCCCCAACAAGTTGGCAACTTTCCCAACAATAACCAAGTGCTGATACTACCTACAGCTGTGGAAGCATTAGTCAGCGCTGCAAAGCACTGCTGCTATGTCAACAGCGTGTAGAGAGTTTAACAAATCGTTCTTGCAGCACCAGGAGATGTTCTGCCAGCGCTCTGTGCCGCAGCAAAGCCCCCCAGCAGGGTACATTAGCTCGGGCTCAGCACCGTGAGAATAAAGTCACACAGATTCCGAGCAATGTGAAAATATTGAAAGCTACACCGCAGTGAACACAGGATGCTGAGAACRCAGACAGAGGCTCTGCTTCCAAGTACTGGAAAATGTGTTTAATGAAGCAGAGAGACTGAGTAGAAAACCTTAGTTCATACATCACTGTACTATCTGTGAAGGTGTGTGTAGTGGGGGCATTTTTTWAAAAAAATCTACATTAAAAATGAAAATGCTCTATGCCCTATAAACAAGTTATGGCTTTACTCCATGATGTCTCGGTAAAGAGATGTTCAAGGCAATATTAGTGTGACATAATTTTCAAAAGTAATATAATATGAAAAATATAGTGTAATTCAATCCCTGAATCCTGTAATATAGGAGTATATTAATTGTGTAATATAGAAGTTCATTTTAACATTATTCTTCTACAGATAAGGGAAAAAMCCCTGCCAGGTCCTTCCTTAACTTCAAATTTCACCATATCTGCAAATTCCGCCGGGGAAATTTTTTAATCTTTTTTATTGGMAAAAGGCAAACTTCTCTCTAAATAAAAGAATTCCTGCGAAATTATTTACCTTGACCCTTCTTAATATAAAAAGTGTATTACATATGATTTCCTCATTTTATTTTGAAAACGGTCAAACATTTTCTTCTACAAGAGTTTGTTTAGCTTGGTTTGGATTTTCTATATTATACACCTAAATATATGACATTAACACTAGTGCTTTGAGATGCATTGAGGTATCTTATAAAAAGCACAGCTAAAGGCAATTTTGATTTAACAAAATTCTGAGACATGTTGAAGGAAACAATTTTAGTGTATAACTGACTCTGTTTTCAATTTTTTTTTCTCCTTCACTGCTGAYTCCATCATAAACATAAAGGGCAAATCATGCTAAACCACTCAGATCACACTTTTTGAGAGAAAACAATCTTTGGATCTGAAGGAAAAACAAGGGGARTGACACATGTCATTTTTAACAAGGTTTTTGACACCATCTTGTGATATTTTGTAAGCAGGCTAACAGCCATCATAAGCAGACTGAACTACTATGCAGTTGGTATGTAACCAGCTAGGAAGGTACAAAAGAAAATTTGCAATGAAAATTGCATATGACATTGTATGATTTATCCTGCTTACATACAGCCTATTCCAATTGTGTTATTTTATGGACTGAATGATGAAATAACATGCAAACTATTACATTTGCACATAACAGGTGGGAGGGAATCCAAGACACACAAATGCTGTGGTACAATTCAGATCAACAGTAAATGCGAGACATACCTTGAAGAAAATAGGATSAAAATGACTAAGATTAAATGAAAAACCTTTATAAATTTAGGACCAAAGAGTTTCCTCTATACGTCATTCGGAGAGGACTTTGTCCTCAACTACTGATATGTGGCAGATGAGTCTAAGAACAAATTGATTTTATAAGTACCAGGAGGAGGAGAGATCAACCATTTCTTTTGTGCTGCTTTCCAGAGCTTATGCACAAGACCAACACAGAGAGCCAAAGCGATAAAACTACTCAGAAGAAAAACCCTTTCAGTTGGCAGCATGTAGTCAGTATAATCTTCCCAATGAAATATAAAATTAGACCTTCTTCATTAAGCCCCATTTTGGCAATTGCAGGATGCCACATAGTAAGAAGAATCTAGAGAACATGTGCTCCAGTAATCCAAACCCACAGAACATTCCCTACACACTTCATTAAGCTGAAAAYTTGTAGCGAAACCCCCTTTGAGGCAGCAATGATGTGTCACAAAAAGAGGGCATACAAAGATGAGAAACAGTGCCAATGCCCTTGACCTACACAGAAACAGGGGATTTATTCTGTGAGACTCCTAATGACCTTTATTAGAGTTGTTGAATCTGGTGGCCCAACAGCGGTGAGGCTGCCACAGCTCTGTGCCCCAGGTCTAGCCAGCAGCAAGGCTGGGCAGGTATTCCCTAYGCAGGGAATGCACACACACATGTATATTCATGCACATGCACACGGGCTTTCCCTGTATAAACACAGTAACAAGTCTGCACACAGCCATTAAGTATTCCCAATCTCTCTGCCCTCACAACCTCCCTTGATGTAGGCCATCTCAGAGCTTTACCTCTTGGATGTTTAAAAACTTTTTTAAAACCTGCAAATCTAAATGTTCTATGAACGCTGTACATGCATTTTCTCTTTGAACAGAAAGATAACTGGCATCAGAGCTAGCTGGAAAATATTCACATACTTTCTCATCATCATTTCACTAAACAAGTTAAAACATTTTTCCCCTAAGAATCCCTCATCTACTTATTCATCTCTTCTGGGCTATTCCAATCTGAACTGTGTGAATATTTGGCCAGATTTTTTCAGAAGGTTCTAATTACTTAATGAGGTATTACYCGTATCTTCTGCCATAGTATTAATTGTTTCCTGTTCAAATCAAGAACCCCTTGCCATGACTAAACTGAATTATATTTGCATACACATCACCCGGGTGTTTTACAGTCACAGGTGACTCAAGCCCTATATCTGTAGCAGAAATGTTTGTTACTAGTTTCAAAATGCACAGTTCTGCACAATGAATCCTTCCTGCACAGTTGCTCTTTCCAAAAGTACCTGTCTTCCCTCTCTAATTCAGCAACAAACTTCTTTTCAGTAATACTAYACATGGCAGCTTTGACAGCAGAGCGTGCAACCTTCCCCAAACTGTTGAAGAGCAACCATGCCAATGGTTTGATGGGCCTTTGTGATAAGGTGGTAGATATGGGCTTGAATTCCTTCATAAGAAGGGTGGCAGTAAATCTGCACAGAACATGCTTATGTTTCCCAAATGTTTTAAAGAAGATGTGTGTCCCTGTGTGAGCAGAGGGGAGGTGGAATAACAGGAAACTTTGAGCTATGTTGGACAAATTTATTGATACTCATAGCTGTTATGGAGGAAGTGTGATTTATAGGGATGGTCTAAGTAGTAGATTATTATGGGGGATAATCTAACATAAATCAGAATAATTGTTTCTGTTACTTACTAAAGAGCATAAATACAGAAATGGACTGGTACAATTGGTGTGCCCTTTTATCCTATATTTATCTTTTATTTGTTCAGCTCTGTTAATATGCACTTAATCATGGTTCTAGGTCAGATTTCTTGACCTTGCCTGATTATTAAAATGTTTATTTTCTCCCTCAACTTAATTGAAACACTGATATTTTAGAGAAAYACTAAAAATTTTTACTGTTGGAAATATTTTGAAGGTGGTTTTCCAATTCTTTTTTATTTTATTCTTTATAAATCTAATTTCATGGAACAATAGAAAGGCTTTGTTTGGCAGGAACCATAAAGATCATCTGGTTCCAGCCCACATCACCATAGCCAGGGATGCCACCCACTGGAACAGGTTGCTAAAAGCCCAACCCAATCTGGCCTTGAACACTTCCAGGGATGGAACATCCACAGCTTCTGTAGGCAGCCCATTCTACTGCTTCACCATCCTCACAGTAAAGATTTTCTTCCTAAYATCTAACCTAAATCTTTTCCCTTTTAATTTAAAACTCTTTCCTGTTGTCTCRTCACTATTTGCCCACGTAAAAATTCACTCTCCCTGTTTTTCTTCATGCACTGGCAGACTGCRCTGAGATCTCACTGGAGCCTTCTCYTCTCTTTCAGCCTGTGCTCACAGGAGAGCTGCTCCAGCCTCCTGATCATCTTTATGGCCCTCCTCCATTCCTGCTCCCACAGCTCCTCAATTTTCCTGCTAATAATTTGCTTCAGCTGTATAACCACTGAAGGCTGCAGAAGATACAATACAGACAAAGAAAAATAATTTTTATACTAATTAATTACAAGTGACCAATTAGATGATCTGTCAATTTCATTTTGTGGCACCAAATCAAATGGCCCGGGAGTAAAATGAGAAGAGTGGTTCTTGCAGGGGCAGAATAAGAACTAGACCATTAGGGTATAATCTGTCCATGCACAAGTTCTACTGAGGATAAAGAAAAATCTGTCTAGCATTCAGCAGCAAAATCTGTCCTAAATTTGCCTAATTGCTTCATAAGTGCTGTTGAGACAGGAAATGTAGCTGCTACCGCAGTTGTAAAACGAAAGGCAGAGAAGGAAGATGGTTATTGAGTCTATTTTTAAGTATGAAAAATGCACTGGCGTAGTACAATGATGCAGACATTCAGACACCCCAGAATGGAAATGTGAATAGCGCAGCGAAAGAACTGGCTTGTGCCACATTTTGAGATGATGACAGCCACCCCAGACATGGATAATAAAAACACAGTGAATGGATAAATAGGTTGTAAGGATTAAAGGTTAGTAGAAGCACCCCACAGATAATATTTCATGTGTAAAATAAGCTTTTGAGAGTTTTCTGTTGCATCCCAGTTTTAGAACCAGAGAGCTACTGTCCTGTGTGTTCGCATAACTTAATGGCTACCAGTTCTTTCCTGAGGTCCCATTAGCTGGAGAAACAGCTGACTGAACTGACAGTGGGCCTTCTAAATAAAATCCATGCACTCTGAATTCTATTTTATGCCCTATTACAATGACAGAATTTTTTTTAAAAGTACTCCTTCAAAGGCCACATGGTCTCAGAAGAGAAAACATGTTTTTTTTTYCTTTACTCACAACAGGAGAAAAATCACCATTAGATACACCAGGACATGGCAAACCACTGACATATTGGTAGTTCTGAACAAATAGAAACATTAAGATTGGAAAAGACCTCTAAGATCATCAATCCCACCTGTTRATGTAGCACAATCACCATGTTCACCAYTAAACCATGTCCCCAAGTGCCACATCCACACACCTCTTGAGCACTTCCAGGGATGGTGATTCCACCACTTTCCTGGACAGCCTGTTCCAGTGCCTGACCACCCTTTCAGTAAATAATTTTTTTTTTCCCAGTTTAAACCTTCCCTGGCACAATTTGACAACATTTCCAACAACATGGTGTGCTGTTTCTTGTTACCCAGAGAAGAGACTGATCCCCACCTGGCTACCGCCTCCTGTCAGGTGGTTGTAGAGAGTGACAAGGTTCCTCCTCACTCTCTTTTCCTCCAGGGTAAAGAGCCTCAGCTCCCTCAGACACTCCTCATAAGATTTGCTCTCCAGAACCTCCAACCCCCTCAGAAGGGCAGCTCTACTGCCCTTCTCTGGACACATTCCAGCATCCCAACACTTTTCTTGCAGTGAGGGGCCCAAAACTGAACACAGGATTTGAGGTGAAGCCTCACCAGTGCCAAATACTGAGGGACAATAAATTAATCATGATGCTGAGGGGGAAAAGATTAAAGCAGTTGAAAAGTGGGCATATTGCAACTGTACTTGCTGAGGGACTACCACATTCCCATCAAAGAAATTTGAGGAGTAGCATTTACCTGGCAGTTTCAAATTGAAATATTATATTCACRTTAACAGATGACTACATGAAGACATTTTAATGAAACACACGTTTCCATCTGTAATTTTTTTCAGCAAGTTCAATGTTTGTATGATGTTAACAACCGCAAAACACATTTTTCACAAAGCAGGATAGATAAAAAGGTCACACGTCCTCCTCCCACACTGATAAAAAGCTTGTATCAATCGTTATTAGATGAAATTGTGACCCAATTAGACTAGTACAAATCATGCCAAGCCACGGTGACAGAAGTGACTGATGAACTTTGCCACAGAGCTAATCCCCCCTGTAATGGATGGATGGGCCTGGTGCTGAAGCCGTGTAATGCCAGTGAAGCGTGTCCAGATACAATTCTGAAGGACATTTAAACAAAGAGAAAYTATCTACTGAAGACAGACCACAATCTCTCCATGGCTATAGCAAAATGCTTCTCCTGAGTGGCTTATGTGGGATGAATCTTGAGTGGCATTGAAAAAACAAGTATTTATCATTAACAGAAGTATTGCCTAAAAGAAGCCATTTTAACATTTAACCTATTGCCAATGGGAGGTAAACAGATCAAGTTTATCAGTAACAAACCATCAGTAATTTTTATAGTACTACCAATGACAAGAGTCAAAAAACCCAATTCTTCCCTTCTGCAGTTAAAATAACATTGAAAAGAAAATACAGAGGCATTTTCTTTCTTTTTTTCCTACTGTTCTAAAGGTTCATTGTTTAAACATGACCTACTCATTTACAAGGAGAAAAAAAAAACAAACCAAGAATTAATTTTTGCAGGRAGGATGGAGATTCATGTATAAATGCAGGAATCGAGGTGTTAAGTAAAACACAAATGTTGCAACTAAATCTGGAGGACTGGCAGCTCTGTTCAGTCCATGMCTCCAGGGCCAGTGGCAGCTGAAAATGAGGGGCTGAAAATGAGGGAGTTTGTGCACAAATGAGGATGTGCTGATATGTACCCATGGACCAGCTTGTGGGTGATGACTCAACTAAGTTTGTTCATCAGTTGCTAAGAATAAGTCGCTAATTAACAAGTTAGTGTGAATGTGGATTTTGGCTTTCCAGCAGTCACCAAATTACAAACCTAATGTCTATGTTTGAATAGTTTTAAAAAAAAATATAAAGCGTGTTGGGATTTTTACTTTTGGTTACATAATAAAATTTAGTTGCAAGTTAGCCCTTATCTTTCTRAGTATTTTACCTAGATTCCAGAGAGGTATCTCACTGAAATTAAGATCCCTCCATGGATGGTTTTCCATGTGAGCTCACTGAACCAGCAGGCTGAATCCTGCAGGGCAGGATGAGAGATTMTGCTTTCTTCACACCTCCCCCAAACCCTGCATCAGTGGCTCTTTCAGATTAAACCACAAGTTACTGTCATTTCACAGTAATTCTGTTCTCAAGAATATGTTGAGGTAGCTGGAAATCACAGCAAAATGGAAGACCCTCAGTCAGGAACAATTCAGTTCCTCCTCCTTTGCAGTGTGCTCAGAAATGTTGCCATGCTTGGGAATGGCAGGAATAACAGACACAGACGTTTTCAGACCAGCAGTTCCTAATCCTGYTGTGCCAGTACATGGCACAGAACACATAAGTGGCCTTTGCTGTCACTGTGCACAGTGAACTCTAGCAAATTCGGCTTCTACAGCTTTTGTTTTAGGTGCTCAAAGCCTTCATACATCCAACATGRGGTGCACATGCTATGCCATGTTTGAATTATCCCATTAAATTGTTGGAAAAAGTGGTTTCATCTCATCAGTGGGTCTGTGTATCCTTGGGAGAGTCTGTCAGCTAACTGGCTAMGACAGGGGCAAAGAGAGAGGTTTGRCCACGAGCTCTCCACTTGGCTTACAGCAAGCATTTCTGCAGCAGCTGGTTGTGATTTTGAAGCTGGAACCATGAATTGATGTGGTGATCAAGCAGACTGGGGAAAATGGTAACATACTCAGCAATTAATGCACAAACACATCTTCCACTGGAGGATTTCAGTCACGACTTCAATGCTTTTTGGCTGAGAGAGGTCTGGGAGAAACACAGCTTGGAACTTTCTTGGAAAAAAAAAGTTACCTGACCTTTCTAAAATCACTGGAATGAAGTTTAATTTTGTTCACTTTATATCTCAGCTACTACTACAAAATGCCCTAGAGATTCTGACTTAATAGACTTAGAACAGATCCTTACAGAGATRCATGTGTACTGTCAGTATAAAAGCTACAGACAACACCACCTGAAAMATATGTCTAGGAGAAAGTTGAAATTTTCCACCTATTGGAGGAATGAGACAATAAATGAGATACAGGAGGAAGAAATTAGATGATACCCCAAGAACCAGSATAGTATAAGAAGAATACTTGCTGGTTTAACAAATGTTATACAAGAGTAAAGATAGAGTAAAGAACCTATTGTTTTGCTCAGAGGGATTTCTTTATATTTCCTTGCTGTGAATGGGAACTTGGTACAGCACACAATGCAGAAATTGCTTGGAAGAYAGCCAGAAAAATTAATTCCTGAAGAATATTAATCAATGATTGCAGACTCCCTGTTAAATGAGGCTAAAGGTTTAAAAAAGTATTTTTCCATGATGGAAAAGAATAAAATCATTATGCWTATGCATCTAGAAAAGGAAAAGAAACTGAGAAAGAATCTTTAAATATGCAGGAATAAGAGAGGGAATGAAGTCAGGTATTGGAGAAGTCAGACAATCCTACATTGTGCTGGAAGGGATGTCAGCTCTCCTGGCAGATGGCTCTATCTCCTCAGATAGTCTGACAAACCATGGAGCTGGCAAGTCATTCCTTTCTCACCACAGTGGCAGAAAGATCCTGCCTCTGCTCTCTTCCTCCTGTCAGTCAGCTCCTTCATGCTTGAAGCTTGTCTGCTTTTTTCCTTCTGACTCCTCCTTGAATAACTTCAGGTCTTCTGACCTTGTTTTGCAAGTCAGCCTTTCTGGACCAAAAATTATTCTCATCAGTGACCTCTGAGCACACAACCTACAAGTGTCATGCTCAGACGTGCGCTCAGGTCTGGGATTGAAYGCTGATCCGAATACCACATTTCCCCTTGTACTTCGGCCATTGCTCAGAGMTGAGACAATTCTTTCTGCCTTATGATGTCATTTCCTTTACAAAGGTAACAACAGGGTCAAAATTCAAAATCCTTGGTGTTTCAAGCGGTACTAATTAGCTGAACACAGAATAAGAGAGCTGAAAATGCTCAAGAACTTGTTAAGTGTCTGGACCTTCAAGGACATGCTTGCATATTTCTTCAAAAGCCATATTTCTTCTTCTTGCTGTTTGTTGGCATTTTTGTTTCCAGTTTTAAGTGCTCCAGATCCCAGAATTGCCTTTCATGGCAGAGAAATTGGAAAACCTGAGAACACTTCTCAGTGRCCTCTCTTCAGTAACTCAGAAAGACAAGAAATATAGGATTCTGTCTTGGAGTAAAGGATTATCACTTTGACTATAGGATTATCATTTTAACTATTCAATAGCCTTTGAACACAGATCATACAARCTAAATCAGCAGATAGCAGTAGGTAAAGATGGGTGGTAGGCAAATTAAAGTTCAAAATTAGCATTAAGAAGCAAAATCTCAACAATTTGAAACAGTAGTTTTCAAATAAATCAGGAATTCAATAGAAATATGGGCAAGCTATCAAATTTTCCAGCAAAAATAATCACCTGCACAAACATCAAATGGAAAATCAGTGGTTTTGCTGAAAAAAAAAATTGGTTCAGCTAAGGCAATAACATCTTAAGTGGGCTGTGGACCAAAGACAGTATGTCCAGAGATGAGCATGAGAAAGGACCAGAAAACAAAAACTTTAAAGAAAAATTGGGTTCTACCCTTGCTGGAAAGAGTCAGGGGATCTGATAGGAGTGTTTAACATAAAAGCCTTCTTTCATAAAGGCAGCAAGAACAATCTTTACTCTTTTTCAAAAAGAAAGAAATTACTAGACTTTTTTGCAACAAGAAAGATTCTGGTTAGACATGAAAAAAATGGTAGCCAAGCACTGGAGAAAGCAGGCTGCACAATCACTGTTTCAGAAAGCTTTAAAATCATATTAGAAAAAGAACTTTTCCAGTAATAATACAGATWGAATTTCTTTAACTTGAAGTCTTTTCCAACCAGGATTGCTATGGTGACAAGATAATGATTTCTGGGGTTTTTTACTCTATTCTAAGGTTACAGAAATAAAATTAAATTTTATTAAAGAGCAAATATTCCACTGGATTTATAGACCCAGAAGACTGAAAAATTAATCAGAAACTGAAGTGCCCAGACACCATAAAAGTCTTGGGGTTTTATGACAAAGTGAATTCTGTGACCAATTCTACATTTGAGGCCTAGGCCTGTAAGTTCAAGTTGATCACTAACCCAGTCTGAAAATATTGTTTCATACCTACACCCYAATTAATGTCCCATACAGACAACCATAAGCCCTCTCTTAGAGCTGGGAAGCAAAAAACCTGCTATCTTTAGAAAGAAAAGAAATTACGTGAGAAAGTGCCAAATGAATAGAAACAAACATACTAAATATTAATAGAAATTTGAATAAAATAATATCAACTGATTCCAGTCTAYGCCTGATGCAAAGCAGAAAAACCACCCCAAAATAAACCCCTCAATTCCCTACTTTTCCACTTCAATAAATACTCAGAGAGCCAGTGAAATATTATCTCTTAAAATTTAAATGGCAGATGTATCAAGATTTATATTTTCATCACTTCTATTCCTAAGCAAAATCATTTTGACAGCAYACAAATCAAGACAAGTCTATAAGTTTATAAGTTTAGTTAGTTTCTATAAAAAATATATTTTGTTTTCACCAGCAGTGGAAGCCCACACTGAATCCAGAGWTTACAATCTATCTTTGGCAGTGATTTGGCAGCCTTCAACTGTTGTTAATTATCTGTTATCTATGTTTTATTTTTGTATCACTGGGTAAGCCAAACTACTTCTAAAAGAATTGAATCTTTACCTATACATAGAAAATACACACAAAAAAAAAAAGTCTGTTTATGATGTATAGCAACAGAAAAGTCTGAAAAATTGTTTTCATGTGCAAGTCCCAAAATCATTGTACGGCAGATGACAGTTACCCAATTTTATAGAAGGCACTTCTGCATCTTAGCAAAGCAAAGGCATATTCCCTGTGGTCAGAAGCAGAACAGCAGATTTTGATTTGTGGTTTGTTTGGGATATGTTTGGTTGGTTTTTTTTGTTTGGTTGGTTTGGTTTTGGTTTTTTGTTTATTTATTTATTTTTTACATTTGTTTTGGTTTTATGATATTTAAAAAGTCAGTTTCCAATCCCAACTGAAACATGCCGCAAGGACGGCACTAAGGGCAAGTGCTAACTGTCATCAGTTTAAAGCACCTTGTGAGCAATAACTGGTTAGGCTTTAATTGAATATAAAAATAAGTTACAAAAACAAAGATGGTGCCAAATATCTTCTTTAGCTTTCATTTTTTTTTTTAATCTGAATTTCTTTTTAAACAAGAAGAATAACAAAGATTGCTACCAATATGGCTTTGATGTAGTCACAGCAGAAACACTCAACAAAATGTCCTAATTGCTGCATATTTGTTCAAATACATTACTCAACGTAATTGGTCTTACAGAATGTATTTATCTAAATGGGGGAAAAGACAGCTTTTCTTTAATATGTTTTCATCTGATGGTRTAAGGGAAGATATTTTTTTAAGTGGTTTGGAAATAACATGCATGTTTTACTTTCCCATCTGCCTGCGGGCATGAGTTGGCATTTGCTCTGCTGGGGAGTCTCTGGTAGCCTACTGAGTTGCCATCAGGACTGCATAGGATGTTATGTGAGGCCAATAGTAAATGCAAATAGATTTTTAATTAAAAATAGCAAACCCAAACATGATACTTGTAGAAATGTATTAAAAAATTAATAAACACATACACAAAGAAATAATCTATTGAGGTATAGTCAGGACTTTTTTTGATGTTTCTGAATAGGGAACCATAGGGCTTTGTATTTTCCCTATCCACCTATTTGCCTGTGTTTTTTTGGTTTTTTTTAAGTAAATTTTCACTGAAACTAGCAGACTAAAGTAATGTTGTCTGTCAATTAAGACTGAGGAAGTACATTGTCCATAGACCCCAAGATGTATTTAGCCCCCTTAGGGGGAAGCATTTTGTGATTCTATTCCATTAACATCTGCAATGTACTTGTTATTTTCAATAAGCAATAGCAAAATATATGTTACTTCACAACATGCTACATTTCCCAAGACCTCCTATTCCCTGGCATAAATCTCTCTAACAGGATTGGTATATTTAACATGCAGACATCTCATGATTTGGAATTTTTTTCTGCCAAAAATGACTGCCAAAGTAACGCTAAAGGCTTAGCTTTAGCCTGCAAGTTTCATGCATATGGGACACATATTGCTTTTGATACTTGCCTAAGACAGATCCTTCTGYATGTTGTCATTAGCTACTGGAGAAGCAAAATAAATGTCTGCAGAAACTCTGTATAGATAAGTACCCCAAAYACACACAGAGTCCTGCACCACAATGGGCAAACACCAATCCCTGATCTTTAAAGGGTGACACTGGGCATTGAAGGTCACCGTGTGCCACCACTTTGTGCTACATCCACACACACTCAGTATGCTGATGGAGCCTGTGATACCTGTCCCTGAGAAGAATGAAGAAAAAAATGACTATGCACTGTTTTCCTTTAATTTTCTAGTCATATTGTGCATCCTTCATGATTTAAGCAAGGGCGTTACCGGTGACTTCAAGAACAAAGTGGACAAAATGTGATCTTGTAAGCTTGATTTCATAGAAAAATAATGAAATATTCACTTATCTCTACAGGATTAAAGTACYAATGGATTGCTATTTAAATTACATTTACAAATAATCAATCATRACAGACAAATAACTTCATAGAAGACTGCAAAATTTAAATAAGTGATATACAGATTTAGGCAGAGTATCTGTCTCCAGGAGTCTTGCCTTTTCACTGCAGCAAATTTCACAATTCCAGAAAGACTGAAAGACCTTGACTGAAGATTAATGATAAGCATCACTAACAGAGCAGCTGCTTCTGCTGCCTTCTGCTTCCATGGTGAGAACAAAAGAGATTAGAAAACCATTACAACGTGACTTCCCTGAGAAGTGCACACCCCTGCCCTGTACCTGAATACACAGCGACCTTTGATAAAGAAAGAAACAACTAAGTCATTGGAGTCATCCAGAATGCTCCTGCCTCTCCCCAGACAAGCAAGGAGTTGTTGAATGTTGTACGTGCTAAGAGCTCTTCCCCCAGGTAGAACAAGGGGAAGGCAGACCCGCTCCCACAGTGACAGGAGTACAGGGCACACAGTGCTGCCTCCAGCACACCGCTCGMCAGATCGGCATCGTCTGCTCTTCAAGTGCTTTTAATAAGAACTCAAAAGAAGGAGCAACAAAAACAGTGCATGACCCTCATCAGAAGTTGGGAAGGTGTATGAAAAAGGTGAGCTCTTACCGCAACRCCTCAGACTCTGAAATAATAATCTGTTCAATATTTAATTCCTGTCTTATTAACTGGGGGTAGAGCTGTAATTTTAGAGGCATATAATCATAGAATGCTTTAGATTTGAAGGCACCTTAAAGGACATCTTGTTCCAAGCACCCTGCCTCACACAGCTGTCATGGTTTAGGAAAGGTTTTCCCCAGTTTAGTACTCCCACCAAAAAGACCATAAGTTGCTTGCTCCCCTCCCGCTCCAACTGAAAGCACCAAAGGTAGAGAGATAAGAACATTTTACTGGAAACAACGAGATAAGAAAACAAAGAGTAACAGCAACAATATTAATTGCAAAAGCTACAAGGAAAAAAAAAAACAAACAAAAAGAAAAATGCAAAACAAAACAATTCTGAACCATTTCACCCTTCAGGTTTTTTCCCTCAGAAAGGAACACCCTTCTCCCAGGAAGCAGACAGGGTCCCCTTTGCCTGTCCTTGGCAATGACATGAGTTGGTATCCAATAACATCTGGTCTGGCCATGCCCCCTCAGCCATACCCCATCTCATTCACTGGAAAACATTAACCCTGTCCTTGGCTGAAACCAGGATACCAGGAACACCTTCCATTAGTTCAGCTTGCTCAGAGCCCATCCAACCTGGCCTTAAACTCTTCCAGGGATGCAGCACCCACAAGTCCCCTGGGCAATCTATCCAGCACCTCACCACCCCCACAGTAAAGAATTTCTTCCTGATATCTAATCTAAGCAAACCTACTTTCAGCTTTTGGAGGTTTATTTATTCATTTCCCAAATATTTTTTTTCTCAATATTATCGTGACTCAAAATGTACATTTTCTTCTTTCCTATAAGCCTTTTGAATACTGGCAAATTAGGCAACAATGATATTTAACTTCTTTTTAATCATAAACATTATACTTGTCCTTTAATGACAACCTGTTTGTCACTTGTGGTAAAGAGCTGGTTTGAAGGACTTTATTTTCCCCTTTTCCTTCCCCYACTCAAGCTGTTTCTTTACAATACCCCCTCCTTGTTTTCCAAGGCCATCCATGATTAGGTTTTTCTCACTGCAACAGATTTTTATATGTCAACAGAGAAACAATGAGGGTATTGCTGTGCCCTGTTGCCATTCAAGTGTTATTTTGGAAGTGCCTAAATCAATCTATCATGATAAGGACTTTATAGCACAATTCCTAAGCTCATTTTACTGCTTAATTCAGAATTTTTTTTTCATTGCAACCAAACTGTAGAGATAAGGAAATAAAGACTAAATATATTCATTTTTTCTGAATTTTATTATGTGCAGATACCATATTTCAGCAGATCTTGTCAAGTGCTCAAAAAATATTTCACTGCTACGTCACCGTAAATATGTCCCACAAGCTTAACTACTCATGGTGCAACTTGAAGCCTTTCCATCTTGGGGAAATCTGTACTTCAGTCTCAGTAGATAATATCAGTCTCAGTAGATAATATCTAGAAGATTGTGAATAAATAATTCAAGATTTCCAACCATAGAGTATTTCTCTGTTCATTGAAGACTTTCATACCGTTGCAGCAAAGACAGCTGAATGCATCATGGGCTGCAAGATTTTTTCCAAGCATTTGTAGCTAATTTTTAATTTGCTACATTTACTTTCTAGACAATGTGTACTTCTCATGTAAAATGTAAAATCTTTCTTGGTATACACTCATAAGGCGACARATGAATTATTTCTTAATAGGAACACTGATTAGGCAAATATTTTGTTGGACTTTACACTATTCTATTTCTACAGAAGATCATAGGAAAAATACACAGGATTTAAAACTGATCTTTAAAGAAGACATGACAGTCTAGGTCATAATATCATTGAGTAGGAGGCAAAATGAACTCTCCAGCTTCAGAAATCAAGTTATTTTCAGTTTCAGTTAAATTGTTTTTTGAAGCAGCATAATGAATTTCAATTCTGAAAAATACTTAATTCAGCATGGTATTTCTTATTTCACATTCTCTTCTGAAGTAGTACACATCACTGAGAAGTGCWTATTCAACAATAAAATCAGCTGATAAGTTTAAACAAGAATACAAGGAACTAGGAACTGACACGTAAACAGATCTCTGTCTTCCTGCTTCTGACTAAGCTCTTTTAGGGATTTTTAGGTGAAAAAATATCATACATATGCTGCAAAAAGAAAAAAAAATTCTGGTGAACTCAGGAGATTCTCAAGGATGTCACAAAACTCAGTATTTTCAAATCRCAAAGACTAAGAAATATCTGGTTTCTACTGGAAGCAATTACTTTCCAAAACACACTGAAAATTTTGGAATTTCAAAATTTTGAGGAAATTTCCTGGAAACCACCTCRGAAAACTGTGAACTTTGAGTAACATGCTTTTGCTAAAGCAAAATCCATACTCTTTATTAAAATCAATTGGCTTGTCATAAGCAGAGTCTTTGACTTTCAAAGCAAGACTAGCCAAAAAAAAAAAAAAATTCTACTTGCTTTTCCTTCACTTCAATGAAAATGTTATTTATAAGAAGGAACTTCTTTGAGAAGTTAGATAGATTAATTATTGGAAGATTCTGGGAGGTGAGATGAGGAAGGGGAAGAAGGGGAACAATTCTGGCTCCTGTAGAGACACTTTCTATCAAAATAAGGGGAAAGGCAAAATATTTCATTAGTTACCTTTATATAACTGAGAGGTCTTATATTTGCCTAGCATTTATAAATATATATAGATAAATATATATGAAATATATATATATAAATATATATATATATACACATTTATGCAACAGATATAAAGATGCAAACACTGATAAATGGCCAAAGTTTCACAGCAGATACTCAAAAGTCTCCCAAAACTGATATATTGCAAAGGTTGCCAAACCTCTTTTCTGCCTAAGCAGACTGTTTTAAATCTTCTATCCATTTTCATGGAAACTATCCATTTAGTTTCCATGAAATTCCTTCCTTGGTGTTAGAACAATTAAGAGATGCTAGTACATTGACAGTAAAAAAAAAATACAACTTTTTAATAGCTCTTGCATTGTGGTATTACATCAGTGACTTTGAAACAGCAGTATATTTCAGTTTTAAGACAGATATCATAGACTTGCTGTGATGTTAAAATAAACAATAACTGTGAAAAGAGAGGAGAGTATAATGGGATTGGATTGAAAAAAAATAAAATTAGCCTGAGTAAGGACTCATAGATTTCTATGCTTGCCATACCACTGTCAGTAATGCAGATTTAAATCTGATTCACATGCACATTTGAGTGGAAAAAGCCTTCTCAGATGCACAAAACCAGGAGCTACACCCTAATTGATATAACTCGTTACCCTAGGCACGGGCAGCATGCACAAGAGCAGAGAACTAAGAACAGTTGACTCAGACAGCAGCTCTAGCTCAGGTCCCCAGCACACTGAAACCCTCCACTGAGCTCATTTAGGCTGCCTCTCAACAGGAAATAATTTTTGGTGAAATCTGCATGCTGACACCCAGCAAATGAGTAGCTCTGCCACTCCTGCTCTAGAATGAACTTTGTCACGGTATYCCTAGGATTTTAGACTTCCAAGATAGCAAGGTCAAACAGAATCTCAAAAATAAGGTGGAGGAATTAAGATGAAGAAGGAAATAATGAAGTTTTTGTGACCTCTTTTTGTCCTCCAAGAAGGAAGAACAGGACAGTCAAGCTTGCAAGACATTAAAAAAACCCCACCAAATCAAACAAAATAAAACAAAACAAAACAAAACAGAAAGAGCAGACACTGTGGCTCAGTGGAATCCATGGTTGGGAAAATCTTATTGACAGAAAGATGAGCTGCCAGGACACAGCTGGTGTGGAGAGAAAACAACATTGGAAGAAAAAGTGGCAGGCAGGTCTCTGGGGGAATGTCCACAGGGAACTTTCTGCAACATGGAGTTACAGTCTTCTGGATGAATTGTCTCTAATMTCTCAGGGGACAAAAAACAGCAGTCATAAAACATCCCTCCACTCTACTGGTGAATTTACCATTATGTCATTTTTTATTTGTTGATTTTACTTCTCTCCTTAATACTTCATTTAGACAAATGCAAATCCACTTTGCTCTCTTTAGCCATCTCTGCTAAAGGGCAGTTAATGACAAAAGCACCACACTGTTGTATCCCTCTGGTTGTAGTCATACTCCAATTATCTTTGTCTTTCTTTCCCTGAGCTAAAGCATTTCTGTAAAATACAGAATCATCAAAAGTGTTCTTGATGTAAAATGAAGTTTTTTAGTTATTAACGATACTATTAAACAATTCAGCATCTATTATCACTTTAACTAYGTATTTTAGCCCTTTTGCTTTCAGTAATGGATTGCGGATTCACAGAGGTTTTAGATACAAAGCCTCAGGTAGTTTAATACCTTTACACCCCCCAGCTGTTTTAGACATGCCATGTCGGCTGCAGGGATGCTCAGAAAAGTTACAGATTTTTTTGAKAAGATAATTGTACAAATACAATTGTACAAATACAAGTGCAAATACACTTTATGAATGGAAATGAGGATTTCCAAGTGGAAACCCACGTGGTTTCCATTGCTCTGGAAAGCTCTTGCTTGCAGCTCTTACAAGAGCAGCCATTACTTGCATAAACAGAAAATTATACTGCTCACCTATTTCTTAAGCCAACACAGCATCTGAAACTTGCTTCTMCTTTATTTTACATCACTACTTATGGCATGGCCCTCTTGACAGCTGATCAGAACACATCATTCTCTAGGACACTGTCAGCAAGGTTGTAAATAAAAAGGAAACACCAGACATATTAATAAGTGTCATCCTAACTCGATTAACTGAAAGAAGGAAGTTTCAGAAAGTGACAGTAACAAAGTAGAGCTTAAAGAGATCATCTTTCAAATTTTTCCACACTGATAAGAGGAAACCCACTGTGAATTGTACTTCAATGTTCCATCTGCTTCACATGGAGTAGTCTGTCCTCAAGGTCAAAAGTAAGGTTTTCTCTAATTTCTAGACTGAGGACATGGCATGGGATAAATAATGATGTATTTTAAGTTGCTCTAACTACTCCATGTTCAAAAACCACCCCCCCAATGACCAGCATTTCTTGTTAACATATCAGATTTTATTCAATACTTAACCTGAGGAAAAAAAAAAACAAAAAAAAAACCTAGATATGATTTTCCTTGAAGTATTCATTTTATTTTCATGAAACAGAGCAGTGTGTAAGAYGAGTAACTTTACAAAGGCAAAATCGATCTAAAAATTGAAGAAATTAAATCTAGTCTGCTGCCTGAAAAAAAAAGTTAAGGAATTCATTCCAGCTAATGATGTAACCCTGAAATTTAGSGTTTTGCAACATCCTTACTTAAGGTTTATCTTCAGCCCTCTCTGAAGCAAGTAAACAACACCCATGTTTCAAAGAAACAATTTTCTTTTTTTGAAAAAAAAATTCTTTTAAGTGATTAATCCTATTTCTATTTCGAATCAACACATTTTCTCAAGCATTAAATACAAAAGAAAAACTAAAAGCTGCGGGAACATGCATAGGACCTAGGAAGCAATACCTAACAATGTAATAAGCACTAATAGTTGGGATCAGGATGGAGGCTGGAGGGAGACTGTTCTGCTCCTAGTGGGGTTATGGGTGCTGTTTAAAAGTCACAGTTTAAAAGCGTGGAAGGGATTGCAAAAAAATTTCTTCAGTTAGGAGGCTGGTAGTTTCTAATAAAATCAAGCACTGTTGCCCTGTCTTACACAGGACAGTTGTTTTCCTTCAGTTGACATTAATTGGGTGGAGTTGTCCAATTTCTTTGCAGCAAATAAAAGATACCTTGAGTTTAAAGCCTGGATTGTTGTGGTTTGGTTGACATGTGGCCCCAATTTTAAGAGCAGCAGATTTCCATTTTACCTGACCTGTGTTTGCAGAATTGTAGAAAGAAGATTTCAACTTTATGCATCAGCTGGGATCAAGGGAATTCTAGTATAGACTCTAGAATTGGGTTTAAAATAAGGAAATGGTAATCTGAAAGAGGACTCATTAGAATGTGCCACTTAAATGTCAAATAAGGGAGTGAAAATAAATTAACATTTCTGAAGAAACTGGGCTGCAAGAATGATATGGACTTTGGAGAATCAGTCCAATAAAAGACAATAAACAAAACTAGGGGACCATCTYTCCTATGATGAAAGGCTGACAGAGCTGGGACTGTTCAACCTGGAAAAGAGAAGGCTTGGGGAGGGCTTTACAAACATTCAGAAATACCTGATGAAAAGGAATGAAGAATGAAGAAGGCGGCAGACTGTTCCYAGTGGTGCCCAGTGTCAGGACAAGCAGCAATTTTCCCAAAGGGAAACACAGTGGGCCCCACCTGAACATCAGGAAACACTTATTTTTTTACTATGAGGGTGGAAGTCCAAAAGCTGTTAGGGCACGGTCTTGGCCGACCAGCTCTGTGTGACCCTGCTTGAGCAGATGGGTTCAACTGGACAATCTACAGAGGTGYCTTTCAGCTCAACTACTCTGCAAATCCCACAAAAGTGACTGGAGTTGTCAGATGATAATTCCACAGCAACAAGTCAGAAACTTACCAGCTCATACCAAAGAGAACACTAATTAGCGAACTGGTCTCAATTTTAAAATCATCAGGTACGCCCTTAAAGCAGAAGCTAAAGATCTTTTATGAACATTACTGGATTAAACAGCTTGTGTTACACAGGAGGGAAGTCTAAGTGATGATTAACCGTYGTCATTCTACTGAAATGCATTCATTTCTTTGCCCATAAAAATCTTCCAGGCAGTGTTTTAAGTTAATTTATTCCAACTGAACCTTTATTTTATCAGAAATCAATTTAGTCAAAGAYAGATAATACAGAAGATGCCATCTGACACACACAGCTAAAATTTCTGAATTCTAATCATCTTTTAAATTCTCACTTCTGAGCTCTTAAACCTCATAACCTCCAGTTATGGTTGATAACAGAGGTTGTTTGATCACAGAAAGAAACAACCATAGCACTGGTGTGTCATTCACGTTTGCAAGGTAAAGGTAAAAGTCTTAACATTGGTATAAAACACATTCTTACCAATAAAGAGTGATCAATCATCACTGTAACTGATTTCTTTTCTAGAACAGAAGTCAAAACAATGTAACTGCTCTATAACTTAGAGCAAAAGGTGCTGCAGCCCCACAGGAACATTTGCAATGAAAACATGTGTTGAGATAGGTAGGCAGATGCTGTTTCGAGTACTTGTTAGAGACTGGATAAGGAAATGAAGAGTATGACAAGCACCCAGGTGATGCAAGGGACCAGTGTTGATAACATGGTGAGAAGATCATTTTCTTCTGCTCCATTTGCCAAGACAATACAGCTTCTGTGACTAGCACCTCTCAAAAGGCATTCAGAAATCATACACATGCCTCACAGGCCAAACACTCCCTTAAGACAGCATCCAAATTACTAGSTTTGATGACCTAAATTCAGGAAAAAAATCATGCTTTTCTAGTCTTGAGACATGTCTTGTTGGCTGGGAGGTTGAATGACTTTACAATTGCTTCTGCAGTTGCAGTGATTTAAGTCCTCATTTAACTGAGAACTGACTCAGTTCTCCAGTGCTACTTTTATCTTCTTCTAATTGAATGTGGCAGAATATTCAGTCTACGCCTCGCAGCAGCACAGGTGATAGTATAATAACAYGCAATAATTACATTTTACTGTCTCAGTTGTTATTAACACTTGTATTCAAAGTTACACATATTTTTGAGCTGTCAACTTGCAACAGGTGAGAACATCTGTGCCAGTAACTGCCTATTAGCTGCAGAGATCTGTATCAGCTTTGGGGTTGTTTTGCTGCCTTATTTGCTAACACATTTAAAATGCAGTATTTCAAATAACATCATAAACTACATTTCAAATTCTTTCATGTCAGTGTTTTCAGGTCTCTCGAGAATTTATGAAATTGATAAATAATCCCTGCAGACTTCTCTGTCCATGTAAGAAAAGAAATGGTGCCATAAATATTTTCATGTTCATGTGGACACWTTAAGTGCAGTGTATCAGTATATTCCTGCTACTTGTGAATGGAAAGACACGTCCATCTAGTAAATCCAAACAAACCCTGCATCTCTATTTAGGTGCATAGAAAGCTTCACTTTAAAACATTAATCTGAACATGACTATGACTGGTCAACTTCTACAGATATCATCTTAGTGCTTAAAATGGTAACCAAGTATTTCAACAGAATAATAAGAATTTCTAGAAAGATCACAGCATAAAGCAGAGGACATCCTTTGACAGTGTRTTTACATCCATGATATCAGCTCAGATGGAATACTGACTGTCTCCGTTTCCCTTTTGCATCCTCCAAAAATGAGRTGGGAGAAACAAAACAGGTACATCAAAAGTGTTGTGAAAAAATGATCTAAATCATGACATGATTCCCACAATGTGACACTAAAGACATCAAYGAGAGATGCAAATGAGTTTGCAAAGGAACTATGAAAACAAAAATTATAGTGGAAAAGGTGGTAACAAAGAAAGTGAAGGGGGAAAGAAACAAGAGGTAAAGTGAGAAAAGGACAACAGTTCCCTAGATTGCCAAGATGAAATCTTTCAGCAGATACTTAGAGATCTGATCATGGAATAAACACTGTTGGAAGAGACAACAAAAGATCCTTTGGTCCAACTTTCCTATTCAAGTAGGATCATCCTAGAGAACACTGTAAAGAATTGCAGCCACATGGTTCTTGAGTATCTCCGGTGAGGGAGACTCCACAGCCTCTCTGGTCAATCTCTTTCTGTGCTCAGTCACTCACAGAGTAGTTTTTGCTCATGTTCAGATAGAACTTCCTGTGCATCAGTTTCTGCCTGTTGCTTCTTGTCCYACTGTTCAACATCACTGAGAAAAGMCTGGCTCCTCTTGACGTCCTCCCTTCAGGTTCTYACMGACATTGAYRAGGTCCCCTCAGTTGTCCCTTCTTAAGGCTSAACAAGCCCAGCTGCCTCAGCCTTTCCTTACAAGAGAAATGSTCCAGTCCTTTGATCATYTCTGTAGCTCTCTGCTGGACYTGCTCCAGGAGCTCCTTCTCTCTCTTKTTCTGAGGACCCCAGAACTGGGCACAGCACTCCACCTCACCAGGGCTGAATGGAGGAGCAGGATCACCTCCCTCCATCTGGTGGTGTTCCTAATACACCCCAGGACATCACTGGTCCTCTTGGCCCCAAGGACTCTCTGCTGGCTCATGGAGAGCTCATTGTCCACCAGAACCTCCAGGTCCTTCTCCACAGAGCTGCTTTCCAGGAGGACAGCTCTCAGAATGTACTGGTGCCAGGGATTAKTCCTCCCCAAGTGCAGGACCCTGCACTTGCCTTTGTTGAATTTCAGACAGTTCYCTGCCCATCTCTCCACCCTGTCAAGGTTCCTCTGAAGGGCTGCACAGCTCTCTGGGGTATGGGCCACTCCTCACAGCTCTGTGTCATCAGTGATTTTGCTGAGGAGGCATCTGCTCCTTCAGCCAAGTCATTGATGGACAAGTTAAACAACGCCCAATACTGACCCTTGGGGGATACCACAAGTGACACGGACCACAGTGTGCCTCTGAYTACAAATTCTCTGGAATCTGCCTTTCAACCAGTTCCCACTGCCCACTCACGCAAGTCCACTGGTCTTTCAACAGAGCAATTCAAAAAAAATAAGCAAAAAAGATCATTGCTATATGACCCTTCTCCCATGCTTTACATCTCCACAGGAGAAAAAAAAAATAAGAAATAACACAATCCAACATCAAGCAATTGAAGTAAAATCTCAGCAGATGGGGACTTCTCCTTCATCTTTKTCTTTTTTCCAGAACATCATCTGACAGTATATGTTATCACTATACCTGTGAGTGACAACCTACAGAACAAAGGAAACTGGAGAGAGAAGTTCCCAGAAGACAACAGTGCTCCTATCTTTCAGCCACATCTTTGTGGTTGTTTAAATTTATTCCAGAAGCACTCTATAACATAACACTCCYAGTTCCTGTACAAAGCCCTAATCCAAAGCCAGGTGAAGCCCTTCCATTGCCCTGAGTAGATGRGATCCTTTGAACCCAGAACTAATCACTTATTGCAGCCTTTTCTGTGGGAGCCAAGTGTGGTGTTAATGTTCTACACAATTTCAAATGAAGGGCAAGTTCTCATCAAAGAAATGTTGAGTAAAATAAACACAGTTCATAGAACAATTTGCTTCCTCTGCTGTGAAAGACATTCTCATACCATTCAAATTAAGGTTTTTCCATTAGAGTTTGCTCATCTCTTCTCTTTCAATTCTATAAAAAGAGAAATCACTAAGGAGCAGCTGTCTGTTCTTCAACAGCAAAAACCTGCAACATAATCTAAATTCTGTTTTTCTTGCTACGTAAGCATTTTCGTTTCTTGACTTGCATTTTAAACTCATTTAGCAGTAAACATACATTAAAAAAGAAGCCAAACATGTTCCCTTTTCCACACAAACAATCATGGAAAGTGGTTTAACACTGGAAAAGGACAAAATGCTTTTGATATCTAAAAGCTAACTGACCTCAAACTAAACTTTATGTATTGTCACACTCTGATGAGATTTGGTAGATATCTATCTGCCCCTGCACACTCTGACAAGATTTGGTAGATATCTATCTGCCCCTGCACACTCTGACAAGATTTGGTAGATATCTATCTGCCCCTGCACACTCTGATGAGATTTAGTAGATATCAATCAGTCCCTGTCTTTGTCTACTTACTTATGACAATTAAATTAAAGGCAATCCCTACTAACACATCCTAGAGCAAATTTTTGTGAGTAGTGTAATTCTCATGCAGATTCATTGCAAAGCCTGAGTAGTGCAGAGTGCTTTATTTCTAAAGCTCCTGCAATGAAGAAAAGCACAAATCTCTCTAAAAAAAACAAGGCAGAGGATGCATTATACTCATGAAGCTTTTCAGCATCGAAAAGGGTTTCTTGAATATGAAGAAATGTTTGGTTTAAATGAAATGTTTCTTTTCTTCAACTTCTCAGCCTATTCAAGTTTAAAAGGGTCAGAGACTCACTGTTGCTACTACAAGCGCTTGCCTTTATACACACTTTTTAAAATTATTATTATTTTTTTAAAGATACATTCACTACCATAGTTCCTGTCATTTTCTGCCTTTGCCAGTTCTGCAGAAACATTTGTGCACCACAACTGGCTTACTTGCAGAAACAAATTTTCTTCTGGTTGACATTTTTCCCAACTTTAAGCTCTGCAGCTCTTACACAGCATACACCTTGAAATATAAAGTTCTTATTACTAGTTATAAGCACAAATCCATTTTTTTTCTTAATTAAATGTTACATAAGAAGTTGGGAGACTGTTCTTGTTTTGCTTTGTTCTATATAGTGTTTAATTGTGTTACATATTAAGTTTTCTTCTCATAAAAGTTTAATAATCCTGGTTCTTTTAATTGTTTGTGTTTGTGACTTATAATCTTTCCTCTATTTTCTTGGAGATCTCAAATTTAACTGCTCCTATTTTATATGTATGTATCTACTGTTGTAGGATTATTTATTCCATTCAGTATCAAAAAAGGTAATTAAATTATTCCTTTAAAATAAGAGTGCAAACACTACCAACAAATTAATAGCCTGAAGATTGTAAAATTAGGATACACGAGTTATGCATTTAAAAAAGCCAATGATTTGCATCAGCTACGAAAGCATCACTGAAATCAAAAAGCTCTATTTCTATTTTTACCACGAAGTCATTGACAGAATAAAGAGTCTAAAAGTAGTGCAATATTCATGAATGATTTAGTATGAGGAAAAGATGCCGATTGCATCAAGATTCAGACATCAGYATTTGTCAGCCAAATGGGACAGAAAGCTCCTTATAAATGAATCCTTAAAAAACAATYGAAATAGAAAATGGAAGTGCTGTCAACGTTTTTTATTTATTCCCTATAGACTACTCAAAAGTCGGGTGTGCTGTTCTTGTATCTCATAATATATTTTCTTCTGTTTGATGTATCTTATTCTGTAAGACACAGAAGGATGCCTCTAATGTGAAAGGAATAATCCTCATCTGAAAAAATATAGTTCAGCCATCCTCTACCTCCACATTCTTACTATAGAATCATAGACAAAAATAAATTCAAAAATCACCAAAAAACCAAAAAAATCATATTAAACTCCTCTTCTGTAAAAATCTGATCTGTCTCCTCATTGTGTTTCAATAGAAGGACCTGGACTATACAGAAGGTTAAAATTTAGAAATTTAGTAGCACATTTCATATCTTTATAACTTCTGACATGTGGTTCAAGGTATTTTAACCTATCCCAGATAACCTGAAGTAGTCTTTCAGGGGTTTTTTTTGGTGGTTTTTTTTTGTTTTGGTTTTTTTTTTTTTTGTTTTTTTTTTTTTTTGTTTTAATTGGAGAATTTTTGTTCTGTTTTCTTTTCATTTGAAAATGGGAAGTAGAACTACATATTATATTCTAAAAAAAATTAAAATTAATTACTTGGCAGCTATAAAATATAAAAATTAAACTGGTTATGCAAGTACTGTGCATGAGACAGTGAGTACTGACGGAAATTATCACACAGGGCTTAATTATGCTCCACTGAGGTGCACTTGCAAAAAATTGAACAGATCTGGATGTAACAAACAAACTTAGAACTAAGTATACACAAAATACAACTAAACTCTGCTGCAGAAAAATCTGCAAATGGAAAAACTTCAGCATAGCCATCCAAGCAAAAGCAGTTCAAAGTGCAGTATCACTTCTGATAGGATAAATTAAATTCCTTGCCCAGAAAAAGAGAAACGAAGACATCAGAAATTTTTTGAGGAAGCAGTGGGAATTTCAACACATTCCTAAGGAAAAGAAGTGACATGGTATATCCGAGCCATTAATTAATACTAAAATAGATCCAAAAAATGGATTAAATAAAAATAATAAAGTATTTAATAGAAAGAAAATAATTAAAGCATAAATTTCTAYATTTTATTCAGGGACAAAGGAGTAAAGGATTGCATTATACCACCACTATGAAACTCTGGAATTGAAGTAATTTTTCCTAATACTATGATCTACATCAAGATTTACAAGTTTAAAATGGAAAGGCTTGAAGAGGGTTTGTAAGGAAACCCATGCAAGTAGCTGAAAACATGCAGTAGAGTAACAATAAACTAGAGAAACATGCAGCCACTTTTGGATACATCTAAATGAAATAGCAAAGCTTGTCTTAACTCCTGCTGCGCAACACTGGGCAATAACCTTCAGATTCAGTGAGTTTTATGAATTACTTAAATCTAACAAGACCTTTCTCTAAGTTCACAGCTTACATCAGAGGGACTAATAGCTCTGTTTCATCATGACAGTTCCCAGTTATCTCCCAAAATGAAAGAAATCTCTAAAGAGACTACCTATAACTTGATATCCTTTACTGAACCAACAGTTTGAAGATAAAATTATTTCATTTCATAAGCTACAGTTGAGGTTTTAAAATAGAATCCCTTTTGCTCCCTGCAGTCATWAAGGTCAGTGAATAACTTCCCAGCAGCTGACCAAAGGGATGTGACTTGTCAGTCTGACTTCAGTGTGAATAGCACCAAGACCATTTTTCAACCATAATCATTTGTGTTGCATGATAATTACATGGTGACAGAAACAGAACACTTCAAAATCGAGTACTTCCATTTACATCTTTCAACCCAAAGACACTATTTTCCTACCTTCCAGGATAGCTGAGGTGAGATCCTCTTACCCCCTCATAAGAAATGTGACAGGCATCCATTTAATACCACTGGGAAATAAATTGACAGAAACAACTGCCCATGGAGTAGYAAAATTTGTAGGGTCAACTACAAAACCTTGAGTTTATTCTGGATAACTCCAAAATAACAAAATGAAAAATTGTGTATATAAATTCTTATTTTGGGCTAACTAAAAATTCTATTCAATTTCCACTTTTTATATTTTGTTTCTATACAACAAAAGAATGAAAATAAAAATAGTTTCAAAATGGCAGTGAAACTTTATTTATAAAAATAGGTTGCTAATTTTGCTTCATCCATTCTGATCTTCCTGAAAATATACAGACAGTTAAAAAAAAAACAAAACAAAACATAACCCCCCAAAAAAAAAAAAAAAAAAAAAAAAAAAAAAAAAACCCAAAAAACCAAACCCAAAACACTCCTGCAGCATTCCTCCAGTTTCATTTCACGTCAGCACAACTGCTTGTTTCAACAATGTAGGTTTCTCTGGACTGCTCTCCCAACACTGATGGCTTGTTTGAAACTTCTGAGTGACTCACTCAATGATATTTGGAAGTTCATAGTGAGGAAACAATCCATTTTTATTTATGTGAAATCAGCTGCACCATAAGGCCCCTGAGTTTTGGTGAGCAACTAAGTAATGCAGCTAAATCACATCAAGGTGGATTAACTGGAAATGAAATTTATTTATGACAAAATTGAATCTGAATATAGCAAGATTACTTTCAGAAATAAACTTGACGTGGCAGGAAAAGTGTGGGCTTAAAAGGTACATAAAAATAAAGCTGTAGAAGAATTGAAACATCCATAGGTAAAACTGCAGCATGCCAGAGAATTATTAAAAAAATAACACAATCATAGGCAAAAAAMCCCGACTGATTTGCAGATAGAAAAAGCAAATGACAGTTCTGCAAAATCACACTTTCAACCAGAAATCCCAGCCTTTTTCAACTACAAAGTAGGAACAAATATTAAAGAGACAGGACAAAGATGACAAAAAAGACTCTGTTGGTGAAAGATATATTTCCTTRGTTCTTCAATTAAAAAAAAAAAATTGTTGAGAGTAGGTTCTGATATGGGAAATAAATAGACCAGAAATTCAATCCATACAGTGCCATGCTTGTCTTCATAAGGGAAAGCTTTTAACTGAAGGTCTTGGTACAAAGAATAAAACTCTGTACCTTGTATGAAAAAAAAAAAAAAAAAAAAAGTAAATTAATCAGAACAAAAATTTCATGATTGAAAGAAAAAACTCATGATAAACAACTGCACAGATATATTTCTACAGAACAAGTGAAAGCAAGTACGTCAACTCTAGTTATGCTTTATTACAAATACATCATACCAAGCTTATTGGAAAACATTCAGGTATCACGTGCAAGCAATGGCTGATCTTTAATCAAATATTGAGCATGGAGGTGCTCAGCATGGGAGGTTCTCAACATGTGTGCCAAACAGGTTTTATTTGCAGTGGTACTTTCAGGGGTTGTTTTAAATTGAATACTACCAACTGGGTGTACAAACTAGAAAGGGTGCCAAGCTCCTTGCAAGTTCCTCTTAAAATGAACAACATGCAGTGAGAGGCAGTAGCGTTTTACTGCCTCCCTGCAAATGATCTCTACATTTTTCTCAAAAATAAACTCGGAAACAGTTTTCAGCAATATTCCCATATTAATTGAGACACTTGTGGAGCAGATATTTTGACTAGAAGCTAAAAAGATTAAAAAAAAAAGGATGAAAAGGTTGTACAGATGGAAGGTGAATTTATATCACAGAAAAATCTCCAACATGTTGATATAATTAAGCCTCTCTAATGAGTTAGAAATCCAGACATAGTYACACAAGCTATTTTTGTTTCTCTTGCCTTCTTCTGCAGTCGATGGGGAAAGATTCTTCTTGAGGGCAATGCCTGACTCAGGGGCTGATCACGTTTTCTAGAGAGCAGTCTCTTGCTCTCTCTTTCTGCACTGACTACAGAAGGAAATTAGACAGATGAGAGATTAACAGCATCCCTTTGTTAATAAACTCATTCCATACTAAACTGGCGCGTGGAAAGATTGGCAAGAGCAATTATTTTGAGGAATTAAATATTGTCCCAGCTAAAAAGGTTTAGTGAAATGTTTCAAGTTTAACAAAGAAGCCAGGATATCTGTTAATGCAGCATCAGCAGCAGGTTGGAAGGCTTCTTTCATGCTGATTGAATGATGACATGTTTTGTTAAACAGCGACTAAAGCAAAGTGAAACTATATTCTTACTRAGAAACTAATACCAAAACTTGTCTTTGTGCTTGACAAATATTTATCATTTCAAATTTATTGAAGCCAAACCAAATTAACCATTAGAAATCACTTTATAGGAATTCTAGTGCAATGGTTTGTTAAGGTCTGTTTAGGCTTTATAAAGTGATGCAAATTTKCAGAAAATACTCATGCAAACAAAACACTATGCCAGTAAGAAATTATTATTGCAGACAAATTTCAATGGCACCCTTTGAAAACTAGATTAAGGAGGTGTSGGAAGGGAAGCTAAGTGACTCACATACCATCCTGTCCTGTAAAAAAAAAAWAAATAAAATTGTAMATATATAAACTATGAAMAATTCCAAGGGGAAACACTCTTTCAGGACCACTGAWTCTGAAATTTATGCAGCTTACAGTGAGAGAGAACAGTTGAATTCAAAATCTAAGTAACTTCTTGACTCATAACCAGAGCTAAACCTAGAGGCGATTAGTCACAAACTGGTCTGAGCAAACAAGAGACGATTTTAGGTATCAAACAAGGTTTGGCAACTTGCTGAAATAGCAGCCTGTGCTAAGGTTGCATATCCTCCCTTGCTGCACAAATAAAAGGACAACTAAAAAAAAAACCAGAAAATTAACTGACTTTGCATTTTTGAGGGACTGCTGTAGGCAGAAATAACTTGTGCCATCTCCTTCATTGAGTGAGGGACTAAAGGAAAGTGGCAAAAGGCAAAAGTAAGATACAGAGAAGACCAAATCATCAAATGTAACTCATCTCAAAAGTTCATCAGGGAAACTTATCTCACTCTAATCTGCCCATAGGAAGCAATGGAAAGAGCAAATTATATTCCATGAAAAACCTCTGGAAGACTAYGCCTGTATGCTGGGCAGCACTGAAAATTAGCATCACTAGTAAGGGGAAGGAGGAGAACGGAAAACAAGTTATGCCAGCCAGTAAGGTATTTATGTGGCAATAGGATCCCTCTCTGAAACACACACTTTTAAAATCCTGGTACTGACAGCACTTTTTCTGAGGAAGAGGAGTACATGTGTGTTTTATTCACATGAACATATATATAAGTAAATATATATGACAATAATAATATTTTACCAGCACTTTAATTAAACAACTGTGTCTTGAAGATTAAAAGAATAAATTTGTGGTACTACAGCTGCAAAGCCCAACAGAAATAGAGGCAGCTTTATTAGGAGGCTAGGGGAGGGGGAAAAAAAATCAAACCCACAGCTCTTGGCTAGGGAAACAGWCACCTTCTTTTTTAGCAACCACATTGGTTAAATAAGAGAAAAGTAATTTTATWAATGATTGATGCTTTTAAGGGCAAGCACCAGGTCTCTGCTCTCTCTCTAATGTCCTGTGTTACTCAGGAGCAAAAAAAGAAATTCTTAATCTATAGAAAGCTAGCCATAGGTATGGATGAATTAGCCAACACCCACAAAGCAGAGCAGAAGGGCTGGTTAATTTCTTTTGTTCTGATGAAGAATTAAATAGTTATCATTACTCGTTCACACCCAAAATCTGACAGGTAGAATCTGCCCAAACCCCTCATTTCTTCCATTTAATTCCTCCCCAGCAAATGTCAAATGTCTTTATCCCCCAAAGGCAGAAAACAGCGACATCATCACCAGCACGGACATTATGGTCCCAATTATACATTGCACTGCTATGCCTGGCAGAACTTGGGAGCTGTTTGATGTTCTTTTGTCTTCCTGAGTTGGCAGAAAATTAAAGTCTGAAACGTGAATTTCCCTACCCTCTGTTAATCTAATTGGGCTGTTCACTCACTCTAAGCACCAGCATTAACTGTTCAATGATCCTATTTTGGAAAGCAGTTGTGAGAGGAAGTGGAACTGTAGCACAGGAGGATCAGCTGGGAGCTCTCAAAAGCAATAAAACACAGAAGGGAAAAGTAAATGAGAAACAGAGGATGAACTGGAAAGAAAATGCTAAGAATGCCAGGAAAGAGACAATAAACAGCAGCTCCAAAATTGGCTTTCCAGCTCTTGGTGACATTCAGTCTCACTGAGACATTTATTCTGGATACCGATAGTACATTTAGATATTATTGTTTACTTTAGCTTCTTAGGAACTTTCTGCTGGCTTTTCTGGGAAATCTGTTATGGGTCAGAAGTGGACTGTTCCCAGGCTGTGTGCAAAGGTAGGGGTGGCCTTGCTTTGAGCATGTGTTCAGTACCAACTTGTAATGCAGAAGGCCATTCTAATTTTTGTTAAGTGCAAACAAAATTACAAATATTTACAGTGCTCTGGGCATCGAGTCAAGTAATAAGCACTTTTCTGAAGAAAAACCAAACTCTCTTATATGGAACCTACAAGAGCAAAGGAGGCATAATAAGCACTTGGCTTTTAGGGGCAGGTTGAGAYGACTGGGAGCAAGAATACTCTTACCTTTGATGAGAAAACATGCAGGAGAGAAAGTAGAAAACTTTAATACTTTTAATGGAAAACACAAAAGGGCAGGCGTGGGTTTGTAGAACCTGCTGCAAAATCCCGCTTACTGGGACATGTTATTGGTACAACAATAGGAGGATCCTATAATGTTTGCTATCAAATTTATTTTTGAGTAATAGCACCAGTCAGATTAATCAATATTGCCTACTAACAAWGACAACTGTTCAGTAAGCAAGAAGGAGAAATTGAGGAAAGCATTTAACATGAATGAGAGCCAGCCTCATTCAGACACAACGTATTACCACAAGGAAAGCTGTGGTGGTACAGTCACATTTTGGTTCTGAAGTACCAAAGGACTGAATGATAGATACTGAAAAAGAAATTATTTTGTGACTGAAAAATCAAAGGAGTTCCAGCAAGTAAACTTTAACTAAGTATCGCAGAGGAATAAGGATAAATGTCCTCATTTGACATTCAGCTAAAAATTTTCTTGACTTCAAAGTTCTGCTGCTTATTGAAAGGAATGTAGCAAAAGTAGGGCTCATCTTGTTTGTAAAGAAAGTGTTGATTGTCAGGGGAGTATCTTTTGGTACCTTTGATATCAGAAATGGAGACTTTCTACTTTAAGTTTAAGCTACAGCACTGAAAACAAATAAGATGTTTGAATCAAGGTGACATACATAACCTGTCACCTGAAAACATGGCTGAGTAAAAAAGACAAATGTACTTTCTCAAGGTAAAAAATTATTTGTGCTAGAAAAAGAAAAGAGAAAAACCAYGTTCAATAATTTCATACATGAAAAATGTATGTGTATGAGATCCTCAGCCTAGAGACTTTTTTACTTCATTTAGTATTTACATAGCACTTCTTTGAAAACAGGMAAAATTAAAATATTYCTAAATTCTTTTGGTTAAACAAAGATTGTCAGAATTAGCTGATTACAAAACATACATTATTATTTACATTGATTCTTATCTAACTGCTGAAAACCAAATTATTTTAACAGCATTAAAAAAATGCAAGAGTATGTTAAACTTTGTGGGACCACAGACAGATCTCACTTTTCTGAGGACTTTTAAATAGTCTTAATGTACAACCACAGAAGGTGTATTGTATTTTGCTTTCTTGAACCAGAAAGAAGATARCTAAATAGTCAAAAACTCTCAAACCTACACATTAATAAAGATTTCCTTTAGCATCTTACCATGACTTGGCTCTTTGTTTTCAGGCATCACCTCAGCTAAATCCCTAGGTATAAATATATAATCCCTAGGTATAAATATATAATCCCTAGTTATAAATGGTGAGAACATTTTTGGTAAAACAAATGAAATTAAGTAAGATCCCCATAAACTAATAGTGAAAGCAGAAAGAAAGAAAGAAAGAAAAAGAAAAAGGCAGTCTTTCCAGTCACTTTTTTTGAGGAGATTGAAATGTCACAACAGGTGAAGTATTTCTCTGGTCTGAACAACAGACATATAAAGAATCCACAGGATTTCTTCAGCCTGCTCTGCAAAAAAATCAACAAAGCAAAAAGGAATATACCTCATTTAAACACATGCTGCCTTGCTCTCAGGAAAATATTACAAATCTAAGCAATGAAAACTAACATGAAAGGATAAAACCAATAGAAAAAGGACAAAGTTGCTTGTTTTAAATAAATAAGGACCTGGCAAAGTCTATTTATCAGAATTGCATTCCATAAAACAGATTTACTCTGCAGTGCCAAAAAAAAATTGGTAGGAAATTTGTGCATGTTTTTAAGCATGCATTAATTATTTACATGTGCAGTAGATTTTTCACTAAGGAAAACATGTCATTTAAATTCATTTAATTAAGTAAAAAATAGTTAGTGGAAAGAAATTATATAATTTTCCATAGATTTTCTGAAAGCATTAAAATTATTGGATTGATTATTCTAAATATACAACCACTAAAACAAATAAAAGATCAAAATGATGGATATCTTGGGTACCCAAGAAGTCAGTAGGAAGCTAATATTACTTTTCCAACTTGATTTTATTTGCATAAAGGTATATGTCGTAAAACAACTTACTGAGAAGTACTTCAAACTCTTTGAAATTAATCCATTGTCTTTGCTGGTGTTTTCCTAGCAAGTTGCTTTTCCTTTTTCAGTCTTTTTGCTTGCTAACAAAGCCCTTTTTGTCCTATTCTTTTACTGTAAAAAGGACAGCAATACCTGCCTAACCTTCCTGTAATAGCTACCAAACAGCTTTCTTAATRGCACACGCTGAAAACCAACAGAGGAAGCAAGACTCTTTTAAATCTCCCTTTACAGAGCTCATAATTCACAGTTAACAGGTCTAGACAGTTTTCTTCTTCATCTCTCGCCATTAGAAAGTGATACAGAGAAGAACCACTCTAACTTGGGTTTAGAAAGCCCCTAATACTGTCACCAGGGACCACAAGGAGCAGTGCACCTTCTTTASTGCATTTCCCAACAACAACTCCGGGGGCGGGGGAAGGCATTGGCAAGAGCCAAGCAAACTGAAATATCCCTTTATAGCATCTAGCTTTCATCTCTGTCCATCAGCAGTGAGCGATCAGTCTCTACAGGGTTTACACAGAGGACTTGTAGGGTGTGAGGCCAGGAGAAGCACCACAGGTCCCAAAACCTGGCTCCCCATATGAGATGGACAAGTGAAGGTCGTTCAGCACTACCGACAACTTCCAGCCTCCTGTGATTCACTCAGAACGTACTGTTCAGAAAACTTCCAGTCACAGCAAATCTCATACAACTCTTAGGAACTCTGCAGCAGTTCTTAGGAACTCTGCAGCTGGCCCTTGCACAGAAAGAAGATGTCTCCCCACACTTACATTTGAATTTTTGTAGCTGACAAGGGATCACATTAAGTTTTGCCTGCTAAGTCAGAGAAGGTCAGTAACATTGTAAGTCAATGCCTTGCATACAAATCAAGTTCTCTAAATCTTTATTTGATCTCTGAGAAACTAGATTGAAGAAAGAACATGGAAAAAAAATTGCCAAAATGTTCCCAGACAGATGCAGCACCATTTTCATAAATTTTAATTTTAAGGTCTTCYAATACATGTAATATTTGAGTCTTCAAACTATTCTTCCTACAGTTCTGCAACGTAGGTACTACAGATAATCCAGTAGTTCTACTTGTGCTGGAGTCTAAAGTAAACCYATCTCCTCTATTTTGTATTTTCTCCCATTTGTTTCATTAAAACCATGCAATCATGTGTTCAGTTGATCCACCAAGACTCCCCAAAGGATTCAAAGTCACTCATGTTGAATTTTTACAAGTCTTTACACTTAGTATGTAAAATGTATATAAAGTTTGGATCTATTTTATCACTTTTATTCCAACGTAAGCTTTCTACACCATTGTATTACATCAGTAAAACTCTCTTTCTTTTCCATTCAAGAGTTCTAGACCCCAGAATTTCAAACATACATGTAGCTGATGTTCAAGGCAAATTAGACTTGAAAAAACCTATCGTAATAGAGAATGGGAAAGGCACTGACATCAAGAGCCATAGAAAAACTTGAAAAGATTTTAAAAATGAATTTGAAAAAGGCAAAAATTAACACTATGAAGAACACCAAAAGCATGAGATGCTAGAGAATTTAATTTTAGCAAGCCTTTCAGTATGAAAGGGGTATTCTTGTTTTAAAGATCACAAGAATTTCCTTTCATAATTCATTTGTCTGTCACAGAATGATGCACCAGAATTTCTTCTTGGATCAAAAATTAAGTCCCATAATATTGGAGTATAGCTCAGCAGGTATCTAATTCCTCTCCTTCTTGTAATACACAGTAAAATCAACAGGCAACAAGGAAGTTAAGTAGCAGTGAACAGACTAAATTTACAGCAAAAATTGGTATGTGTGCTCTGCATGTATCTGCCAAAATGACAGCTCTGAAATGTGCCTTTTCTTGACTTTTTCCATTTTTGTTTTGTTGATTTGGTAATTTCCGATTTCACTGTTTGGCTGTTGTGTAGATTTGATGTGACCTCTAAAGCCAAAATCTGYCCCTTGCTATTACAAGGGTCTTAATAAAAGGTAGGTCCAGAGCAGCATCACTACTCTGCAGAGAGCAAACCTKCAAATTTTTTACATACTTATATGAAGAATATAATCTAAACTTAAACTTATTTTTTTCCCATTTGTAATTCACGTAGAGAAAGCAGTCAGCCATTCCTGTTTGCAGTCAACTCTTGGAAGATTTGCCCATTAAGCACTTTAACTAGATAACAATGCATGGCTCAAAAAGATGGAAAGCCAACACTAATGTTAGGCTTGCAGAGGGAACACAAAGAGCTGGAAATGCTGGCCAGTAGTGTCACCCACACAGTTTAAGCTACTTGTACAAGATTCTTACACTGCATGTTGCACCACGGACTTGGAGCTACTTAATGAGCAAAGCAGCAGTACAGACTCGTCCAAACCAAGAAGAAAAGCTGCTCTAACAGCCTTCAAGCTTAGCTGCTCCTCTGACACATGGGGAAAAGCAGGTTCAGACAGGGATTGTGTGATGTGGCCATACTACTTGGAGAGCACATGAAAGCATTTGTCAAAAATACTAACCCAAGAGAAAATTGGTAGAGTCTTTCCAGCTATGAGTCATATTTTGTATCTTTGCAAGGGACAYAAGTAAGGAAAAAAAATCATATTACCTAGAAATAAAATAAATTGATATTGCTATGGAATTCAGTGGCTGCTACTGCAAAATACAGAAGTTGCTATTATAGAATTTGATGCCATTGTGCAGCAGAATACAAATTACTTTAGCTATATTTTAAATTGTCTGTATTTAGAACTTCAATTCATAAATTGTTCAAAAGATCTTCAAATCACACATATACATTGCCATATTCTGACCAATTTATTCAGGAGCAGACATTATCATTCAAATCAAAGCAATTCCTAGTCAAAAAGCTGGAAGATCATTCTGTGTAAAAACAAAACTCCTTCCCTCTTCACATACACAGAACTGTGTATAACCAACATAGAAAGACTCTCCAGCTTTYCTTTTTATGATGCMCCAAGCAGAYTCAGACAAATCAAACAAAAMCAAACAAWACCCCCAGAACAACAAYAACAAACACCCCCCCCCAAAACAAACAAAAGAAAAAAAGCCTACACACACCCCACCAACATATAGCAAACACATTAGAAATTTATAAGCATTGTRAATTTTTTATACCTTTTTCAATTTGGAATACTATAAGTAAATATAAAAGTCTGCTTCAGAAAAAAAAAATCACCACTTTTTTTTTCCATATACAAATAAACAAATGTTATTCAAAAAAAGTATGTTAATCATGGTAATAAAAATGTAAAAGGAAAAGAGATATAAATACTGGCTTAGTTTTGCTCACAGTGATCTTAAGAAGATTATGGAAGAAACAGAGAGAGAAAAAACAGGGGTTTAGCAATAATTAACTGAAATATAGAATAATTGCCCATGAACAGAGAACACAAAGGAAAAGAGGTCATGGAATTAATGGAGTTGAACTCTGTTGGGGCTTTTAATAAACATCTTTGATCAAATACCATGATTGTATGACCTCCCCCCCCCCCACCCCCCACTGTTAACAGGGAGTTGAAAAGTCTTGAAAATGAGTTTACTGTAAGCCCATAACTGCTAAAATATTTGATCTTGCTAAAACAAGCAATCAAACCAAGGAGCCAATCCACCAGACATCTGGTTAATGAACAGTAGCGCTGAAATGCATTTCTGTTCCTAACGACAACAATGACTCTTGCCATTCAATAATTTTGAATTGACATWTGTGCACCTACTGAATGCCACCAGGTTCAGTACTGCCTAAAACGTTAAGCATGTAGTTATCTCTTCACTGAATCAGCACCTTACATAACAAGTTTATTTTTATCAGGTGCATATSAAAGAGTACAATCTTCAAGACAACTTTGAACTTGAATGCTGACAGCCTGGCTTCCCTGACTTAAATATTTCTAGCCTTTGTGATTTATTTATAGAAAAATTACAGAGATAGGTATATCCCCTGTTTGATTAAATGGAATGAATTAGATAATATAATGATACTGTTTAAATTTTGTTTCACAATACACTGTRCTAGAATTAGAGATTCATTTTTCTCTTAGCTATTAATCTGCATTGCTTGTACATTGGCTTGTCTGATAGGGGCAATATTTTGTAATGGCTAGAAAACTAGGAGGMAAACTTCAAATGAATAAAAATTAGTTCTGTTTCATGATTTTTGGTGTCTTTCTGTGTCATTTTTTAAAAATGCAAATTCCRTGCCTCAATTTACTTTTTACCAGAAAAAGTTTTAATAACTTTTAGGCATCACCATCTACCCAAATATGACTGATTGCCAAAAGATAAAATTGTGAAAATGAGATATAGTAATCAGCAATATGGAACATGGGTAGTCTCCTGTCAACAAAGCAGTCAGTTTGGATTACCAGTTTAATGAAGCATTGTTTCCCATGCTGCACATGCAGAGATGATGTGGCAAAACAGGGACYTGCTGTCTGTTTTGAGCCTTCTTGCCTGAGGAAATGAAGCTTACTTGGTCCAGCCATACATTTGTGGGATYGTTCTCCAAATCTCAAAAAGACACCAATTCAACAAGCTTTGCACAAGTTCTTGAMCAGGTGGAGGAGGAAGCTCTTGTCAACCTCCATCAATGACAGAACAGCTGAAATTCTCAGGAAGCCCCACTTTTGGTGTTACTGCAGAATTCAGGACAGAAGGGAACCCTGAAGACCAAAGAGGTCAACTCCTGTGTTCAGCAGGGTCTTCTTGATGAGGTAACCTGGGGTTGTGTACAGCTAAATTTTGAGCATCGTCTTGGGCAGAGGTCCAGAAACCTCTCTGGGAGTCGGAGTCTCTGAGCGTGGTGAAAAATAAAATACATTTCTTGGTATGCAACCATGTTGCAAATTACATCCATTACCTTTTGTCCTAGAATTGTACACCTTAGGCTGGGAAGCTTCACTCTACCATCCCTGTGCTTCCCATCAAGATTTTCTCATTATTTTGGAAAAAAACCCAAATTTTTAGTAGCAGCTATAATAGGAACAACTTTCTGGGAAAAAATTATTAAAAAAAAATTAAAATAACCATGTTGTATCTCTTCAAAAGTTACGACATCTGTGGTAACAAAAACAAGCGCTATATCGGGTTTATTTCATTTCAGCTCACGGCCACAGCTTGGTARGAAAGTTCTCTCCATCTCATGAAAGTTCAGCACAACTATACTATATAGAAATTCTTATTCCCTTGAAATTGGAAAGAATTGAAAACAAAGCCATGTTTTAAATTTTGGGTTCTTTTTAAAGATTCTGAAAATGTGTGTTGCTTTTACAGAACTATTTTCCCAAGGGCAACAAAGTGTCAGTTTGTAAGTATCTACGTATTAAAAGATTTTTCAGGGGCAAGCAGTTTCTTGACAGACAAAGGCACAAAGATAAATGACTGGAGACTGAAGTTAGGCAAAGTCTGACTGGAAATATTTTCAGAGTGAATGCAATTAATCAATGGAACACCTCACTTAAGGGTATGCTAGATTCTCTGTAGAACATTTTAAATCAAAAATGGATGTCTTTTATAAAGATTCAGTCTAGCTTAGCCRTAAATTTTTAAGTTGTAAAAAGATRGCTGAAAAGTGGCTGAAAAATTTTAGCTGCAGTTTTAATTGYATGTCAAACTAAATGTTGTAGTTGCCCCTTCTGACCTGAATATTTTGGACTCTGCAAATAAATCAGTTTCAACTTCCAGAAAACAGAAGTTTCAACGAAAGTTTTTAAGAGTAAGAATGTGGAAAGCTTTAGGCACGCAATGGGATAAGCTGTGTGATAACTCCACCCATAGGGTCTTATGTCTTAGCTCTAGGATATTTGGGATTCTAGTTGCAAGAGGACTCTTTGGGCTKCTAAAGACACAGGAGCAAAAAACAGAAACCCAACAGGTATTCAGGAACAATATTTACCAGGCACAGGTAATGGCAGAAAGCATCATCCTTTCAGCACTCCAACACCTCCTTTGGTACGAGCCAAAGCATGGTGAGTGGGGACAACAGTAGGATTTACTTCAAAAGCACACTCCAGATCTGAACTAAAACTAAATTGTCTCAAATTCCCAGCCAGCTGGGCCCAGATGCAGACAAAAAGCACAAGGGCAATTTTCCTGAAAGGGCACCTCCATGTCTTCACAGCTGCAGAAGAATCTGTTACACGTCTGATGCCCTAGGGCATAGAGACAAGCTTTTCTTCACAATGGAAAAGCTAAAAATTACTAATGATGTAAACAGAGTCTACCTTTTCATGTGATTTAAGGAACTGGTGTTCAAACACTGAATAAGATTATTTCTGTTTTAATTTAACAACAAAGTAAAAAATACATTTATAGAATACCTTCATCTCCCTGCAAGGTAATGTGATTTGGAATACTACTTCCTTCCTGTCTGCACAGAAAATATCTTTCCATGAATATATTTTTCAGTAGAAAAGGAAAAATATYCTTTTTGTTGAAAAAGTCAAATATTGTTTCTTTACTGGAAGACAGACTTTTGCCTGCCTCTACATTGCATTCAAAAATGAGGACAGTAATTAGATTTCTTCACTGTGGATTTCTGACCAAAAAAAATTCTATCAAATTATTAAAATAACTGAGCAAAGAACTTATTAATCATGGTTGTTCTTTTTTTTTTCTTTTTTTTTTTTGCAATTACTTTATCGTGTGCACAATGAACTGTTAATAGCCACTACAATGATGCTTCATGCAATTTCCAGAAGAATAATTTCCTTCTAATACTTTTTCTTCAATTTAAGCCAGTAAGCAGCTTTCTCCATTATCCAAGGAAAGTTTTCTGGGGTTTTTTTTTTTTTTTTTTAATTTTATTTTCTATGTTTTCATACTATAAATGATAGCACTTCAGTTTTCCTCTAAGAAGTGTTCAGCTAACTTGTAGATGAGACTGGACTGAATAATTTTGAGGATCTAGACAGGCCTCATATGCATGGCAGGCTGAAGCACTGCCCTGAATCACATTTTCTTTAACCTACAGTTTAGTTTTAGAAAAACATTTGCTCTTGACCTGCTAGGAAGGTAGAATTGAATGAAAGCTTCTGTAAATTGTTATATTAAACGTATCCACTGTTAAAAATGTATATACTTTTTCTAGCTTTATTTCCACTTTGAATTATTCCTGATATTCTCCTTTTAAATCTGAAGTGGTTGTCAAAAGCTTTTATATACTTCAGAGGACAAAATTTCACCATCAGATGACTGCAGGTTTGAATAGAGTTCTTGGAGTATCTCATTATAAGGAGACCTTTTTACTGCATTTTAACGATTTACATATCTGTTTTGTGAAGATTTTGGATATGGGCACCAGGACTAGACACAGAATACCTTCTAAAAATTCTCCTGCTTGTCTGCCTACCCACCCAGGAATGCTGTTGTGTTAAGGGTGGTACTGCACTGTGATGACAGACCAATTATCGACCAAGACTGTATTTTTCTTTTTTTTTTAAGGAACACTGCTTTCTAGAAGAGAAACATTCCAGAAGAGAGGGATATGAAATCTACACTGACATGCTGTTTTCTCACTAACCAAGATCACTCCATGTCAGTGACTTGGATTTGTTACTTATCATTCCCCTACCTTTCAAAGGCAAATGCCTCTGTTATTTAGAAATTGCCTCAATTTATAAACATGTGTGTTTTTTTCTCAGCAGAAACTATCATTTCCAAGTAAGAGGAGTTTGGCAGAATGTAATTTTTCATAAATCCACATGTATCATTTTTCTTTTACCTCCGCTCAGTAGAAGTCAAAAATCTGTATCATGTGTTCTGTTTTGCAGGACTCCCTTTAGGCTGTATCAACTCAAACTATCCTTCACAGCCTTTTAACACATAATGGAGTGTTAGCTTCCTTCAAGTTCCTTTGAAGTTATTTCATGGTCCAAGACAACATTCATGACAAAGACTCACAAGGTTCTTTGAACAGTTTGTTGGAAAATTTATATACAAATTTATCTAGAACAGCTTGTTCTAAAATTCCTAACCATCATTCTCACAGGTTACTGCAGAAGAGCTTATAGCATTTGTCATCTGTTTCATTTGACACAGAAAGTATAAGAATGTTCCAGCAACACTTCTGTTTACACATTGTTACTGACAATACTATTTCCTCCTAACATTTAGCTGATGTGATAGTGTCAGATTTCTTTGGCTCCTGATTTGCTTAAATATGTCTTATTGCTGTCCTCCTTTGTCTTCCTAGAATTGCAGAATATTTTAGGTGAGGAGAGATTTCCTTTYGCCTAGATCAAACCAGAGCAGATCTAACCACATCAGACTGCTCAAGATCTTGTTATGTTCCAAATGTTCCTTCCTTCTGATTTCCATCAATTGTTATCACTTTCTCCTTTTTTGCTTTGTTTTCATGAAATGTCATCCAATATGCCAGTTAGTTTTCCGTTTGTTTGGGTTTTATAACCATGACAACCTGTAGATGTCTCGATATGGAGCAACATTATTAAACAACTCAAATTATAATTTGTGCTAATTTAAACATAAGCTCCTACAGTTGCCAGTCCTTTTTCTATGCTGCTGTTGTTCAAGAATTGCTATTTCTACCATATTTGATCCAGACTGAAGTTCCTCTATCACATATCTTCATTTTCCCCTGTATACATCGTAGCTACATCCTAAACATTTTGTTTTCTACCGTTATCTAATAATCTTCTGCAAACATCAGCTAATAACTTCAGACTGACTACATGCTTCACACTTCTCTAATCTGACACTAATCCCTCAAATATTCATTTTCTTTCAAGAGGTCACTGACATTGCAACAAGAAATGCTATTTTTGAGTGCTCCCTCTTGAATTTTGCCCACTTAATCTTTCTTAAAGAGGCTATGACTGTAGAATTTAACACTSTAATCTTTCAATCTTTCCAGCAGGAGTCAGTAACATATAAAATTTAATTTATGTTTCTAGATGACAAATTATAGTTATTTTCATTCGAAGCTCATTTGCAACCAAGTAAAGTTTGACCCTATGGAAATTATAATTTTGCATTAAAATAGGGACACTTTCTCTCTCCCCTATATTCCTTTTCTGTATTCAGTGCAGTGATCTTCTGACCATCTCTGATGTATCTCCCCATGAGTTTCCATCCTTGTTTTAGTGGGGAGGAAGCCACACAATTTATTCCATCTCTGCTCAGGACAGAAAGCAGACACTGTTCCAATACATTATTCCTGTACATTTCTGCCTGTTCCCTTTTGGCTTTTGGGTTTGACAAGATTTTTTGAAAGGTCTTTAAAATTTTACTGACTGTCCTACTTTTTGATTGTTGGAGCTGCTTGGTAAATTACAATGAGGGCCAAGTATTTTGCTTTTAGAACATCAGCTTTAACACTTTACTAACCACTAGACATTATTATGGCAAGACAGAGCACATGGCAAAGAATTATTCCATTATCTAGAAGCACCTTACACTAAAATGRAAAGTTTCAATACTCTGGCAATTGTCAAGAATGCCAGCACTTTCAGAATTATAACRTGTGAGAGATAAACTATTTTTAATCTTTTAAACTCAATAGGAACCACCACGGTTCAGCAATTTCAGAATCACAGAAACACAAATAGTCCAACTTCCTGCTCAAAGGAGCGTCAAACAATGTTGTTTRTGCTATTGAGAATTTAGGTTTTTAGAAATGCAGAGTTATGCATCAAGTCATATTCAATTCAATATTGAGAGGGTATAGTATTCTGTTTCATTGTTATTGCTTTAAAAGCCTGAAGGAGGATTTGGAAAAAAAAAAAAAAAAAAAAATAAATTTTTTTAAAAAAAAAAAAAAAAAAAAAAAAAAAAAAAAAGAAATCAAAATAAACATTGTGCATTACATAGAACAGCTGAGGTAGGAAGGCAACACAGGACTTTGTCTAGTCTGATACCCCTGCTCAAACCAAGATCTACTCATGCATGTTGCTCAAGGCCCTGTCTGGTCACTGTCTCCAGGAATGGACTTYGTACAATTTCTTTAGGCTTGGTCAGCCCTACAGAGAAATGGAATCTCCTGCATTTCCATTTGTGCCCATTTCCTCCTGTCCTTTCACTGGGCACCACTGAGAAAAGTCCAGCTCTGCCTTCTTCACTTCCCCCATCAGGTTTTGGTACACACTGACAGGATTCTCCCAAACCTTCTCTTCTCCAGGCTAAACAGTYCCAGCTTCCTCAGCCTCTCCTCATACCCAATCCACCAGCCATCTCCATGGCCCTCCAGCAGATTCATACCAACATGGCCACATTTCTCTTGTGCCACTGAGCCGGGATCTGGACACCAACAGACCGTTCCAGATGTGTCTAGAAAAGGGGAAGGATCACCTCCYTCAGCCTCAACCAGCTRGTTACAGTCTGCCCAAAGCAACGAGGCCAAGGCTACCAAGAATCTCCAAGAATGGGGACTCCACACCCTTCCTGGAGAGCATCCTTCATGATTGACCATTCTCATGTTAAATAAAACTTTTCTGCCTATCTGCTCAGAAGATCCTGTGCTCTAATGTTAAAGCATCCCAACAAGGAAACATGTTTATGCTAAAGCCATACCTAAATGGAATCTCATTTGTGCACCACAGATAGMGGTTCAATTTTTATGGCTCTGAGTAATTCAAATATCTTTCTAAAGATAAATTAAATTTAGGGTCAAAACCAGATAAGATATCAATGCCTAATATTTGTAACCCACAACTGTACTAAGGTATGTCTCCCCAAGAGCAGAACCTTTCAAAACTGGTTTATGCAGAAAATTATTAAGAATTTACATTTTCATTCAAGAAAAAGTTACATAGACTAAAAAAAACACAGAATAGTAAATACTGCCACATATCAGATTTCAATTTTGAGCAATTTAATCAAATTATACCTACTTTAATGAGAACTTCAATATATGTAGCTCTGATCTGCATGTTCTACCACACTTTCATAGTGTGAAATTTTAATACTTTTTATGATCAAAATAAAAATAAAGATACTATCAGAAAAGAAAAGAAATGTGGAGGTTCATAATTATTTAGGCATAATTAAAGTACTGCATAATTAATGTAGGATCTAGGAATCACCACACACAGACAAATATCTTCAAAATTAAAATACTTAGTCTTTCAATTTGTCTGAAGAAAGCTTATCAAACATTAAAATTAAATTAATTTTTATTWATGTCTGTGTTTTGAAAAAAAATAGAGTATTCTAGATTGTGTACAGAATCAAAAGAGACAGAAGATGAAAATTTTGGTACTTCTAGAGTACTTTTATATCTTATGTTGTAACTCCTGATTCCCTTAGGCTCAGCTTTTGTTAAAATAAGGAATGTTGTGATCTGTGGGTTCAAATGGTGAAGAATCACTACAGTGATTCTCAGGATCTGTTCTGGAAAAACTTCCTGTGAAATTCTGAAAATTGAGTGTAACATCTAAATTGTATTATATTCTTCCTCTTTAAGGACTTTTCAAAAGTTATCCAACCRTTTAAACAAAACCTGAAGGTTTCTCATAGTATATAAAAACTCCATTGCAGTCGTTTGATAGATCATTTCACAGATCCTGAACTGACTCCAAAGATCTGACAATACTCTACATGGACGTAAGTTCAGACATACCAAAATTCACATTCAAAATTTCATAAAAATTAAAGCTGACAAGATCAGTCATATACTCCTTAAGCAGGAACAGAGATGRATTGTTCCTCTATACAGATCTAGAATGTCTGAAAATGACCCCTAAGCTGCAATCAATAATTTTCTGTTCCTGTCCTCACTGTATGTTTATCTTGTACAAGGTAACTTCAGGTAGCAAAGTGAATACAAATTCAGTTATAGGAGAAATTAAATATCCCAGATAAATACTGCAGAACTCAACCTGTGGGAGCTGGGTCCAAGAAGAGCACCTTGGACTCTCTGCATATTTAGCTTCCTTATAATATGAATTGGAAACTATGGCGGTGCAGAAAACAATACACTAAACAGGGCATATTTAGCACATTTAGAATGCCACATTTAGGGGAGTCCCAAATCCTTTGCCCTGCAAAGACCAGCCACATCATTCAAGGCAGCAGATCCCTACACCCATCCATGAGGATCACAGGCTGAAGAGCCCTGACACTTGCCCTGCCAAAGCAGTTGGCTACAGTTCATTATTTTTAGCTAGAAACATTGGTTGCCAGAATGTAGGAGCACTCATGTCTTGGAGTCCATGTAAGTCTTGTCCAGAAGAAAGGAAACATAGACCACAGAACCATAGAATAAGGTGCATTGGAAGGGACCCACAAGGATCAGCGAGTTCAMCTCTTGGCTCTGCACAGCATCATCTGCAACAGTCATATAACGTGTCTGAGAATCKAGTCCAAGTTATCCTCAGGTTGATGAGCTGGCATCATTTTTATCAACACCCTAATTTCAGGGTGCCAGCTACACCGTGAGGTCTTCTCCTGCTTCATGTCACTGATGCCTCACTGCACTGCAAAATATTGAAAAAGCTGGTGTGACCAGAAAGACAGAGCATGTGAGGGACAGTGACTTCACAGCCTACTGGTTATGGCACTCTGAGGTGATTTTGACTGTCTTAGGAGAGAAATGCAAACCTTCAAATTTCTGGGCAACTCTTCTACATGTTTTATTTTAACAGCAAAACCCCAGCAACCTCTTTATCTGCAACCTTATCTTATCTGCTAGAACATCTTAAAACAAAACCAGTGCATTGTGTTAAGGCCTGTTTCTGCAACCAAGTGASAATAACCTGCATTGACTAGAGCAAATCTATATTTAGAATTCACAAAAGCAAATTTGTGCATATCCAGTACCTGAAGTCATCTGAGAAAAAAAGGAAACTGCCTTATACATTTAGGCATTCCTAAAATCAGGCAAAATCTCCATGAAGGTGATTTTTTTTTTTCTATTGGTGTGTTGGTCTTCAGTGTCTAGYACTGGCTTAAAACCTCAGTAGAGGCATGCAACTTCCTTTCTACTGAGCCCATAAAGTTGTTATTACAACTCTGAAAAGATTTCTCCAGATGACAATTAGACTGCAGAGCAGGAAAAAGGATTTGGTTAATAACTTTTCATTTTGTTCATTACAGCCACTTCCACAGAAGTTGGTTGCTATGTTAAAATTAGAACTGCAGTTTTCTGTATGGTGATTCAACACAGCGAGCAGATGCAGTATGATGAAAGACAGACACGGCTTCAGAAATACCTGGCAAACACTCTGAGAACATCTCTGCTTTTTCAGAGTAATGGATACAAAGTTAGGCTCTTAAGCTCACTGCACAGCACACAGGGAGAGTTAAGTGCCTCAGGATGCSATTCAAGCACATCAGGGATGCTAGGCATGGGGGTGCTTAGAGCTGGAGCAATGAGCCATTCCAAGTGGAGAATGTGTCTGAAATCCCACCCTCCGCMGGGCTGAAGCAGCAGGTTTCATAACTCCATGCTCTTGGGATCAAATCGTGCACTGGTAATGTGTACACTTCATTCTTTTACACTCTTTTCAGGTAAATTTGAAAGGTGGGCTTGCATATTATTACACATAAATATTGTTTAGGGCACCCAAAGATAAGTGAAAATCCATCCATTTTCTTCAGTGACCCAGGTACTCAAAGCTTGTCTTTGGTGTCTTGTGTCACCAAACAAGAAACTGAGACATTACCACTTCTAATGCCTAGAAATTAATTTCACGAGTGTAAGCACTAAGCCATGACCATCTGAGACAGCCCACTGCACCTTTGATGTTTTGTGGCAAGACAGAATTGCCTCCCTCAAAGGCCAAAAGCAAAGAAGGTACAAAACCAGAAAGTGCAATATTGGCCRCAATAATCTTGATGACAATTCAGAAAAGTGACATTTGTTTTTATCCTTCTTCTGATATTTTTTTTTTCATAGTAACTGTAGAAATTGCAGTCAAAACTCCTGCCAAACTCACAAGCAGTATCACCTGGGGTGGGACCCCTCCTGAAGATGCCAGCATGGCATGGAGGTGGTTGGCTACCAAGAAGAGATGCAGAACAAGACACATTTATACTCTCAAGCAGTGTAGGATCAAGGACAAAGTCTGACGGTAAGTTTATGAGATACTGGGCCTCGAGGTGTCCTCATGTAGTGGGGTTACCAAAACTCATTTCATACATGGACAGGTCTGAAGCTCTATAGAATTCAAGTGATACACATTTCATTATTCATCTAGGGAGCTGAGGCAATAATATTACCCTTGCTTTCTGGAAGAATACCTCCTATAAATTCAGCTTTTGGGGAAAACATTCAGGTGRGATTTATGTAGTCTCTGGACATGCAGCTAAGACTTCCAAAGTAGCACTCTCAATCATTTATTCTCAGTAAACATTAATTCTTAGATTTATTGCCCAATGACCTCTTCCCTTTACAGCAACRCTAAGAATGTCATATTCTGTGTGAATTCATTTGTGACTGGAGGCACAAGCTGTCTTTCCAAGGCTATTATAATACTATCCTAATCTGCCTGTAAAACAGTAGATTATCGGCGGCAACATTTAAAGTTTCATTTTCCTCGTTCACATAACCAGTTAGACGATTGAGCTAACTATGAAACTATCCTCTGTTGGTTCATCTGCATTCATAAATGTGGATTTCTGGACATAAAAATAAAGGCCTGCTGTTTAAATGAGCACTGTGCAAGCCATGACTAATTGGCAAAGTGCCGCCTGTAAGCCCTGCTAGCACTGCTTGTGGCAATGGGAAAGAGAAAAGTTAAGAATGAGGCTAACAGAGCACAGCAAAGAATTATTCATACAAAGATTATTACTCAGTTTGTTGTCTTCTGTTTCAATGATTTCATTTAAAAAAATAAACAGCAACTTACCTACATACCTTTTCTTAAAGCAACGTTAGAGTTGCACAATCTTAAATCTCTTTTTGTGATCTAACAACCGGACAGTGATTAGAGACAAGTCAAGCCAGTGCAAGCACACTTGGTATGAGGGAAGRTCTGTGCTATAATTGATCTGTGCTATCACCTTGAGTTCAGTCTATGTGTAARGTGACTGTGATTGTTATAGTTGTAAAAACTGCAGCTTGAGGCCTCAATCAATAGAGGTGAGMAGTCAGGCAGTGAAACTCAGKRCCCCAYAATTGCATCATTCTGCACTTTGCTYTAACAAAGGAAAAAGAAACYATCRTCTRTATTTTCTCACTTCCTCYCAAACTAAACCCAGCATAAAGACAGGATTTTATCATGTTGTCAGACTTCCAAAAGCAAGGACAAAATCACATCGGTCACGGGAGTTTTCACACTGACAACTCAAAGAGCTCAAATCAACATAAATGTTAATGTCATAAAACATTARCAGATTGGGCAACTGCAACATTACCAAATTTCAATAGCTAAGACATGAAAATCTGAAAAGACAGAATGAWATTTGCTAGGTAAAAATTAATTCTTAAACTTCTGTCTCGATAGCCAAATTTCTTCCAGGCTGGTCTGATTACAGTCCCTAATCTGTAATGCTGGATTCCTGCATCAAGATCCATAAATAACATACAGGATTTTTCTATGAAATAAACTCTTTGTTCTATTCCTTCTTTAACTTTAAGATTTGCAAATCAGATTTCTTTTTAACTTCTCACAACGAAGCAGAACAATACAAAACAGGTGAAGGACAAAACAACTGGAAAGCAGAATGTCACAGGACAAAAATTTCAAAGCAGTCTGCTTATGTAGCACCTGCTTACATAGGTCAACCCTATTTTCTGAATGAGAATTAATCCTGATGCARTGTAAGAGAATGCAACTACATTTATCTGAAATAAATGTGCCAGTGCCCCAACAGGAACAGGCAGAGCCACATAGGCTGAGGACAGTTTTAGATTATTCTAAATAGAAATATGTGTGTGTATACATACATATATAGGTAATTACACAACTTTATTATATTTTCATACTGTTAATAAGAGCTAAACATGATACTGAGCATCTAAATGCTTGTTCAGTCACTTTGCTTTTCTCAGCAGCATTCTGAGCCTTGAAAAAAGAAGCAGCTACAATTTGAGTAACAAATGAATTTTTGGGGCAATTGTTTAAATTAAATGAGAGACATAAATSAGGAAAATAATCTCTTTAGCATAAGTATGTCTTTATAGCAAAARGCCCCATTATTAGCAAGGATGCCTGTGTATGCCACTTTCCCAGAAGTGATCTTTTCCTTGCAGCTACAGATATTCCCAAGCAGATTAGTGGATCCAATTCGTCAGTTTGTTTGGAATCACAGAATGGTTTGGGTTGGAATGGACCTTAAGGATAATTTAGCTCCAAACTCCCTTTCATGAACAGGGACACCTTCCAATAACTCAGGCTGCTCAGAGCCCACTCCAACCTGGCCTTGAACACTTCCAAGTATGGGGCATCCACTGCTTCTCTAGGCAGCCTGTTCCAGGGCCTCACCACCTTCACAGTAAAGAATTTATTCCTAGTAATCAATCTAAATCTATCCTCTTCCAATCCAAGCAATTGCCCCTTGTCCTATCTCTTCATGCTCCTGAAACAAAGCTCCCCTCCAGCTTTCTTTTAACCTCCCTCTTATTGGGAGTTATGGGGAGGTTTTTTTATAAGGCTCTGGAGCAATCCCTTCTCCAGGCTGGACACCCCCAGCTCTTTCAGCCTCYCATCACAGGAGAGGTGCTCCAGACCCCTGGCCATCTTCATGGCCTCCAATGGACAAATGCAGAAAAGCATCCAGCTTTTATTTGTAATTYTAGATTATTTCAGATTGAGACGCTCATCACTCTTCTACAAGCTTTTCAAAAGGGTTATGATTAAGAACTTCCTTGCTTTTTTATATGGAACAAATTAACTCTTGATTTATGTCAGGAGGACAGTGCTTAAAATGAATACAAAATTGTAGCTCCCAAGCACTCCATGCAATAYTTTAGACTGCTGAAAAACCTGTCAYTCCCCAATCACATGCATACTTATTCCCTTATCTGAATACTGAAGGACTTAAACAAACCTTTCAGAAGCTGTGCCACTAATCTTTTTACTTTCAGAAAGCCAACCATCATAATGACTCCACATCCTGATACACACTGTGCTGTCACAGCAGCTTAATTATAAATAATTATAGAAGTTTTCTRGCTTAGTGTTGCATCATAACACAAACAAAGCTCACAGTGGTTATATTACCAATCCTGCTGTAGTTTATTAATCAGATTCTGACAGGCAGTCTACTGGATGACAAAGTCTAATGGGCTTCTGAAAGATAAGGGAAGATGGGGACTACACTTCACTGGAGAAGGACCTTACTTTACTTTGAGAATTAGGACCAGAATGGGTTCTAGCTTAACACAGAGTTCAGAAATTTCAAGCTGCCCATCTCCTAAAAATGAATGAAATCAAAGCAAAGAAAGACACCAAAATAAATCTGGATTTGTAACTACAGTTCAGAATTAAAACACAGAGGGCCAAGTAGAGATTCTAAAAGACTGGAAGGTACAACTGTGGAGCTACTTTCCAGTACAAAAAATAAGTTTAGACTCAGTCACTTAGGCTATCTATAGCTATAAGTTTTAAATGTGATAAGAAGGAAAGGGAAATGACATTACAAGTCAATGTTTAAGAGCTGTGCAATATGTTCCTTTTCTCCATGTAATCCTAGGGCCAACAAAGCTTCTTATTCCAACTATAAATTGCTTCACCCACAATTCTGTATGCAACTATTAGTATTTTTCCAACAGTCTACAAGTCCCCTGTTCTAGAGGTATCACATTCTAAGATTACCAAAAATTAAAATAAATGTCATCCATACAGGTTTCAATCCTAGGTGAATCATATACCAAGAACCCCACAGTGAATTTGAGAATCATGCCCTCAGAAAACCTTCTTTTATTTGAGGATTTGTACCTTAGCTTTTACTTTTTTATAAACATAYCACCACTGAATTACTTCTTTAATGGAGCGTAATTAAACTTTTTCTGTTTTTAAAGGTCAGTAAGTGATTGATTTAAATTTCTAAATTTTGGGAAGATTATTATTCTTTTTCCAAGTTCTTGGCGTATTAGTTTGTTCTTCAATTTATGCCCAGGAGCTGTTGATGCTGAATTAGTATGAATTAGACTATTTCTCAAAATAAGTAATTAAGTAACTGCTGCCAAACAGCATTCAGGGGAAAGCAGGTTAATTTACCACATCAAAATGCTTTCCTTGCTCTCTAATAAAACAGCAACATGAAGAAAAACATTCAAATAAGAGAGAATGAAATGAAGAAGTGAATTTGAGGCCGTGGGAGCCATAGCAGGAAGCAAAAAAATTTATCTCATCAATTTTGCCTTGACTGGGTTGTCAAGCTGTATTTGTTAGTTGCTAGTTATTATTAGTTGTTGTTGTATTTGCCTTCYTGTGGACACGTCTGTGTGTTCCAAGGACAGCCATGGCAGAGGTGGCCACTCCACATGAGGCCACTCAAGCCAGGCTGGCCAAAGGGACCAGAGAGAAAACAACCCCAGGGCTGTCCAAGCAGCCTGTTGAGAAACAAGCCAGCAAGCTGGTTTTGTAGAGCACACTCAGTGCTACTCGTTTAAGAAACAAATACCAGGAGTCACACTGACAAATAGCCTACCAAACTAACCCATTCCAGCTTTACAGAAATCATTGGTATAGTGAAAAGAATAAGAAGGACCACATTTGGGGAACTGGTGGTAAAAGAAGATTGAAACCARTTTTCTAGAATATTTTAAATATTGCAATAGTCAAAGAAATACAATATTATAGCTTGAGCATTTTGGAATAAATTAATAATGATTGCCAAAAATCAACTGAAAAGTGATAAAAGTGATTCTCAATGAAATAATATAGCTTTAAATCACTATAAACTTTAAAGCAGAAAAACCATATACAGATGGGCAGCCAATTAGCATTGGATCTCCCTGAGATAGCTCCCAAATGAGAAATAGAAACAGGATTTGGAGAGAGTCAGGCATAGTGGAAAATGCAAGAGGCAGCTCAAAATTCAGTGCTGCAATTTCTGAGAAACTATAAAAATGTTCCCACYAAGCAATGGGAGATTCTAGACAAGTTTGTGGGTCACAGAGTAATGAAACCAATGGGATTAAGAAATCAAAGGGTGATTCTTTGGGCTGGTGTAACTCTGAATAAATCAAATATTCACAAATATGGCAAATGGGGCATTAGTGTCACACAGCTATATCTCCACAAATTGTATGACATTTCCCAGAGAAAACCATGTGAAAACACAATGCTAGAACAAAATCTAGTAGAACTATTGTCCAGTGGGTTAGATAAAAAAAAAAAAAAAAAAAAAAAAAAAAAATCAACAGACACCTGACAAGCTACCAAAAAATGTGCCATCAAAGCAATCTCAAATCTGTAAAAGAAATTGGTGTATATCACAGTCATCCTCATTCAGCTTAACAAAGATGCGGAACCACAAATGATTTTTCAGAGCAAACCTCAAATCTGCCTATCATATCAGGATGGGGAAGTTGAGAGAAGGAAGAGATGGGAACCAAAGTTGCCCATCTACCTCCCATCCTAAAACCCCTCCATAAAAAGGCCAAGCAAAGAGCAGCCTGAGGGAATGCTGAGGATACCTTTGCACCAGGGAAGGAAGCTCTGCAATAGCTGCAAGGTGCAGTACTGAAACATTTTGGTAACTAAGATTCTACCTGGCAAGTCTGTCCTAGCTGAGGGGCTGTAAAAGCTACATGAGCAAAGATTTCAAGCCTCTTTTATAGAAATGAACAAAATGGGAAAGTAAAAAAGAACAGCTGAAGAAAATCCAGCAATACAAGCAGTGAGACAATAGAAAATTACATGGGGAAAAAAATCGCCAAATACCAAAATACACAGCCATTCAAAACAAATTAACCCGCACATTTTAAACACCTTACCAATAACATGAGTTAGCATTAAAACACTTGGGTTTGTATTTGAAAAAAAAAAAAAAAAATCAATGTTTATATATTATACTGTGTGTTTGGGATATTTTTAATGAATTTTATTTTTGTTCAAGAGACCATTCAGATTCAGACAGAGGGAATATCTGATTTGTTCAGAACTAAATGTTTTCCCAAGCACAAATTATATTGCATGGCAAAGTGACACCCCTGCCTTTTCAGTGTGTCTGTTCCCTAGACCATCACTCATTGATTTAATATTGTTGATCCAASACTAAACAAAAGTGATTGAATGAATATGTGCAAACAGCTAGGAAGAACAAAAGTAATAAAAAATGTGGGGTTTTTTTTCTGTGTGAACATGCAAATTATGTTTAGAATAAATATATGGGTTCAGTCTTGAACTGCTTTGACCTAACTCTAGTGCTGTATTAAAATATTTTTACTCATGCTTTGTGCAATGAACTGAACCTTAGACATTAGATCATAGGCAAAACCTAGACTATATATTGAAGTTTTGATGTTTTGTACAGGACAAACAAGATGAAAAAGCKAATCATGTTTAAATAAAAGTGAACACTGGAAAAAAGCCCATTTTATATTGATGGAAAGACAGGTTAAACCATGGAAATCAATGTTGTACATTTAGGCAGACAGTGCAGAGAAAATAAGGTCCTGCTTAACTTTGCAATTAATTTGAAATTTAGGATGTTTACTTCTTGCAATGCCTCAGCCTGGCAATTTTCTGAAATTTTCAATTTAAACTTCGTGGACCAAATTTCTGCTATTAACAGCAAAGCAATGCAAATGTCTCCCCTGGGGTAGAACAGCAATAATTTCACTRTGAATCAGGATCCCTGTGAAAGAACTTTTGCCACTAAAGTAACTCCTCTGCCCTAGACCTGTCTTGCCTGCTGTACGATACTGCACACCAATAATGGCAGGGCTCCTGCTGGCAGCTTGTATCAAGGAGAGGATTTGCAGAACTAAAAGGTCTGTCTTGACTCCAAATTCACCAGAGCTTCTCCCAAATGAGGAGAAACCTCACATGAAATTCTGCCTGAAGGTCAGACCTACTGTGCTTTCTTCCTGTTCAGGAGCTCCTGGGCATTCCTACAGTGAAGTGAGCAAAACTTCCTTATGTGCTCAGCTAAATCCTGAAAGCAGGACCAGAATGCCCTCAGGTTTGCACCTTATGTAAGACCTCAAGAGGTGTCTTTCCCTCATGCACTTTGTCTATTAAAAGCACAACAAAAATACAGAAAATCTATAAAATCCCTCCAGTCCCAGGAGAAAAAAAAAATAGAAAACCAAAGGAAAAAGAAGAGGAAGAAAAAAAGATTACAATAGTGAATGGGCCAAAAAGGCAAAGATTGTAGTTTTTTTTGGTGCATTGGGTCATATTCCAGTGGGAAAAGGCTCCTTCAAGAGACTGCCTGCATCACATAGATAGAAGTAGCTAATCTTCTTAGCCAAAAACTAGTTTTAATGCTCTTTTCATTACTCAAACTAATAATACAAGAAAATTGTGCTGTGAAGGCAAAAGGAGCACAAACTCACTGTACTGTAATAAACATGATGAAGAATGCTAAATAAAAAAAAAAAAGAAGAGGAAAACACCACATTTTTTTATCAAATGTGTCAATGCTGGAGATCCAGGTAATAAGGATTTAGACAACTCAGATATTAACAAGAAGGAATTTGACTCAGTGGCCAGTATAGAAATCTCTGTGATGACTTGCAGTAACTCCATATTAAACCACACCATTTTAACCTGAATACAGGTGAGAAATTCTGTATTAACAAGAATTTTGATGAGKAGCATACACCTAATAAAGCCTGGTTTCTTAGAAATGCATGTGTTCTAGGCTTATATAAACACATACCTTGGCTCCATCTTCATATCCTACTGGGTTTCACTGTTCCTTTGTGTTTTCTCATTTTTTTTCTGCTGTTTTTTTAACAATTTTCTTGATGCAGTCAGTCCCCTTTCCATAAGCAGCAGMTGGACATTGAGCATCACAGAGCACAGCTGGCCCTAAGTTCTTTGTGCTCATGATGCAGCCTCTYCTTCTTTAATAGGGATCCTTGTCCACAGCAGATCCTTTTAACAGAAATGGACAGAAGCTAATAATCTTTGGGAAATCCTTTGTTAAAACTGGGTTGTGATCGGCCAGTGGTCAGAAATTACCAGGAGGAGCTGACAATCACATCAGCCTTATTTCACAAGGGAACCACAAGTTAGAAACATCACTGATTTTCTTGAACAGCAGCAGCCTATTCAGYAATTCAGAGATGGGATCTTGAATACCTATGGATCTCTGGGACAATAAAAGAAATCTGAGGGCAGGCTCTTTAACATCCAATCACACAAGCTGGAGAATTAGGAAAACCCTTTCTAACATCCCTCTCCAACACAGGAACTCATCCTATATTAATATGCCCAAGAGTGMGCAGTAATACATCGTGATTAGGGTACCTATAATTTTGTTAGAAAACTTTCCAACATGAGATGCTGAATCCAAAATAAGGTTCCTCAGTTTTGAATGTCATTACGATCTAATCACTGCATTGCCTGAAGGAGTTACTTGCCTAGAAGCCAGCAGTTATGACTAGATTACATAAAATATGTAGAAACAGAGGATATTCCAAGGAAGCACAAACATTTATACTTTATTTCTGGCAGAGGCTTATTTCCAGAGTTAAATGAGATTGTAAATGAAGCAGGCTGTAAGAGAGCATCAATGGCATAATGGAAGAAAAAGACAAATCTCAAAAAATTGAGGAGCAGTTCCACAGATTAAGAGAGATGACCAGTGTGGTCAAAATCCTCATCCTGATTAAATGCTTATGTTAATATAACAATTAGGAGAAGTAAGAGATGACATGAAACACAGGAGAAACAGCAATCTGTATAATCTACAGTGGGTTTTGGCACTGTGAGAAATTCACATGGAGGTAACTGTTGATGGATTAAACAGAAGAGAAAGACTGAATAGCTGCTTATCTCCAGTTTTACACTGACTGGATCCTAGCAGGAGTGTTTCAGTGTACAGAATAAAAACACATAACATGTCTTTTGCAAGATATTACAGACAATATTCATGATTCTTCTTCACTCAGTTTAATTGCATTGAATACACATTGAAAGGGAATGGGGGACAAGATTAATCAGGAAGAATTTGACATTGATGTATTCCCCCTACAGAACAAAAACTGCCCAGTGTTATGCCTTCATGCCTTTCAGGACCACTCTCAAAGACACAGGATGTTATTGGCACTTTTAAGCTAAAACACCAAAGGTTCAAACTGATTCCACCCCACAGCCTGGAGATCAAAGACAAAACACCTCCAGCCCATATTCTTACTCTCACTCAACAAAGGGCTGCTGGCACACAGAGGTTCCCCATGGAGAGGCTTTTGATTTGAAAGGCTAAGGGATGGGTGTCTGCATTTGCCCTACTAAGAATATGGGTTCAGAAACATTTTCCTAGCATACCTCAGTGAAAGTCCTTCAGGATGGCATAAGTCTTTCAAGACTAAAGCAACTTTCTCCTTTCACAGATATAAAATGCTCCATTAAAAAATAATTAATTTTGYTATAGTAAGAGATAATTAAATCAGCCAGCAGTTAAAGGCAGCTAATTGAGAACACAAATTCCCTTTCTGCTGCTGATCATAACTATATGGGAATTTGTCAAGATGAAGAAGGAAAAGTACCTGATTTTTGATATGGCATGGAAATAAGACATGTCACTTTCAGACTGAGATTCTTCTCAACCTCTGATTMTCTTCCCATTTCACATTGTTGCAGGCCATCTGTGACCTGATTTAACCAGTTAAGTAAAAAAGACAGTATCTTTATCAAAAGCACACAGTGAAGAGAGTRGAGACCAAAGCTGCCTTGCAAGAATCTATTTCCTTCTCCTCCCTCATCACTACTATAATTGCCTGAGTAGCAAATGCAATATGAAAATTTCCAGCACATTTTTACTCTTGGCATTTTGCTTCATTGTTTGGTTTTGGCAACTCCTTATTGTAGAGGATGGAGAAGARGCAGAAAAGAAAAATTCATCCAAASAGGAAAAGCAGTCACCCAGTAACTTGGAAATCAGGGCTAAAAGGCTTTCTGAACAGCTTTGAAGTCAGCACGCCTCATATTGTATTTGCCCAGGAAAGTTGCTTTTTTTTAGTTGTTATATTCTGATATTCTTCTTTCATCACTATTTTCCCAAGACTATCAATATCATCCYGCATTTCTCTTGCATTTAAGACAGCAATCACTTTGCTGAACTCCATGACACCTTTGTAAATCAAATCAAATGTTCCTGCTAGGGTTAAATGCTTCGTTTTCATGACTGCAGGCACAAGGACAGGGACAAAGCTCTGGAGCCAGACATCCAAATACAAATCCTCGATTCAATAATACAATGTCAGGTTAGTTTTTGTCTATATACTGTTTTCCCTCTCCTTGACTGCAACATGAAATGACTTCAKCATCATCACTATTTCATATGACAATTTATGTGAGTTTGCTGTGATTCCTTGACATGAAGTTTCAAATTTTGAGGCAGAATAGCCTCGTATTTTATCAGGCTGAATATTATTGCTCCACTTCTGAGAACTACAGATTTCTATCTTGCCCTTCTATTCAAGTTCTGATTTTAATCAGAGACACTTACAACAGTGGATCCTGAAGAGCAGAAGGGTTTGTACTCTCTTTTCCCACCATCTTGTACATTCTATGTCTGATTTGCAGATACACATATTRCCATGACATAACACTTCCACAAACAATATTTTGATTGCTGCAATTGYTGCTATACCATCCACTAAGCCTTGTCACACTCCCCAGCCATGCTGTTGTGCTTTTTCATCATTTAGGCAATCAATATACAAAAACCTGACATAAACAGCAGTTTTGCCACRTGAGGATACTAAGCCAAAGCAATCAAGAAAGCCTTGATACACTGATACCATAAATAATGTCATAAATAGTCACAGCCATAGTGGTTAAACACAAAGAAATAAATGCTCTCTGGTAGCAATGCTTCATATCATTCTATAACTGAGCACATATATTGACAAATTCAGGAATTTAAAAGGTTTCTAATCACCCTTCCTTAGACTGAAATTGTTTTCCAGATTGTATCAGGCAGAACTTGACTGCAAATGAAAAAAAATTAAACACAATGAAATCCAGCTATTTAAAACATCCTACATCATATGGAAATGCCATGTGACAAATGAAAAAAGAAAAAAAAAAAANAAAAAAAAAAAAGACCTCCAGCCACTTCATTATAGGTCATGAACTAGGCCATTTTAAAGGGAGAGCGTTAAAGGATAGTTTCAAGCTTTCTGTTATTTTCTCCATTCTCCCCAGAGACACACTATTATTTGGTTTCCACAGAAGAACTGTTTTTCACATCAGGAAAAAATCCTGAAGCAGAAGAAAAAAAGATCTGATCTGACAAGCATTGCAAACACAGTTAACAAGGTACTTTAATTATCCTCCTAAGATTTTCCCATTTGTACTCTGATCATCATCTTCTTCACAAACTTAATTATGCCTCATTTGTTCTTGCTGCACTACTCTCAGTGAGTATTCCAGGTGGAAAAGAAGAGCCTGTTTGTAACTGTAACCTCAGGTAATTGTTATATATTATCATTTTATTATTTTTATATAAAATAATTCAGGGGTTTTAAGAAAAAAAAAATATACAGGAGTATCTTCTGGCAATATGAATATTGAGTAAAAAGCCAGRGTATTTCCACATCAGAAAAGCAAAACTCAATGGTTACATGAGCAACCATCCATCTGAAAATTAGCACTAGACAGATGATTGAATAAATGAAGAAAATCATGCTGTTTTCATCTGCATTTTAAAGATTAGTATTAATAAATTCTGATTCCTCAGCAGAGGGAACCTTTCCACAAACTTGACCTTTGAGAAAGTCAGAAAGAAGAACAACTGGGAATAAATGTGCTTCGTGAGTTAAATACTGAGACACGAACCCAGTTACTATTTAGAATTTATGCACTTCCAGCACATTTAAAGTCAATAGGAATTACTGCCTTATGACTGAGAACAGACTGAGTAAATGCCCTGAAGTACCATAATTTAGGGCCTCATGAGTTGTTTCACCCAACTTTTCAAAAGTCCTAGGTTTGCCCCCCTATCCTACCACAACTGAACTGGATTTCACCTAGTTTACTTTTTGAGACACATTATTTTTGTTTAATGAACCTACTGAGACACATGACTGCTGCCCCAAACTCACAAGCATTTTTGAGYACAATGAAATGCCAAGCCTTAAAATCCAGTACTATCTACAAGTAACTAACCTTTATTCATAATTTCACTGGTCTTCAAAACTGAAACATAAAAATTACACAAAATGCTAAGCTTTAAAAGCATCAAACTTAAGTTTCTAAACTTTAAAAAAAAAAAAAAATCCAGTGATACAAGACAGTCAGCATTAGAATATATTCCATTCCACGTCTTACCTGAACCAAATTCCATCCCTTTAGAGATTCAGCAATGATAGAAGTAACTGTTGCACATACACCACCAAAAACCATCAGATGATTAGGTCCATATTTTATTGCATCATAGAAGGCTTTGAGTCCTTTTGCATTGTCACACTGGAAAAAAAGAGAGAGACAATATTCAATGTCACAAATAAAATAGTTAACAAATAAATAAACTGTTGGGCACTTGGGCAGGGGAAAAAAAAAGGGGGTTCTACAGATTTAAACATAAGACCTAAACATGAAAACTTAGAGCACTCTCTTCTGACCCCTAATGTGCCACAGTAAAAGAACAAAATCCCTCCTCACATTGTAMAAAACCAGAATTTTGATACCACCATTTGACAAATAATGAAAAAGTCCAGCAAAAAATGGTTGGCCAAAACTTTTTCTACATTCAGAGCTMCCATTTCCCAAAACAATATTTGGAATGCAACACCAGATTTTCAGCAGGACTTCCATAGTCAGAGAGAAGCTTGACACTACTGATGGTGTCTGTAAAAAAAGTTCTGTCTCTAATGAAGACACTTATGTAACTTCTACTTAAATTCCAACCTCAGTATTCTGTGCAAAAGTGTATAGAAGAGAGCCTGTCATTCAGAAGATAACACAAAGTCTTCAAAAGATAACAAAATATTCTTTAAAAGAGCTAAGAGTTAATTGTTCTGCCCTCATAGCTTGCACATCTTTGAGTGGAAGGCTGGGCTAGATTACACTCTGAGGTCCTTCTAACCTGACCTGTTCTTGGCTTCCCTGATAATTAGTTTGATCATTATTTCAGGTGTAAAGAATTTTCCTGTAAACTGAGACCAGGACAGAGAATTAAGAAACAAATTCTGATGCAAGTCAGTATTGCAAAAGCTGTATCAATCCTTGTATAGAGTAGTATCAGTCATTCATAATAACCYYAATTCCWAAGTTTGAAACAKAGTATTAATAAATTAAGTGCCYTAAGGTAAGAATTTGAATTCCAAAYCATAATGGAAATTAGGAGTGCCAACAGACTATAATGGCAGCTTACACTGCTCCAGTAACAACTACTTCTCTCTCTTTTTGAAACAAACGTTTGCCTCCTCAACAAAGTCTTCTCTGAATGTACTCTTTACAAAAACTACCACACACCAGCCTCCAATATTTCAGTATGACTATTCAATAAAACAGTTCTTTTACTATCAGCATCCAAGTAGTAATTGTATTGCATTCTGCAGAGAGAATAAAGATTTTGACTAAGAAGTTTGGAAGCTTATATTAATCTGCTTACTGAATTAATATGCTAAAAGAAAAATTATTATATTTGCATTCTATCTGCAAGAATAGAATTATTGCTCCCACTTATTCAAAAGGATACAGATATTTAACACRTAGACTCTTTCAAATTGCATAATATAGCTCAACACTTTCCTTCTTAAGGCAGAAAAGAACTCAATACCACTCAGAATGGCAGAGGCTCCCTTATCAGTTTGATGTGTTGGTGGCAAGTTCATATTGTGAGAGAATTAACATGGTGATCATTGACAGAAGCAACATTCTCCATCCTTACTCCTTCTCTCCCTTRTTAAAGACCAGTTCATTCCAAGTGCAACTAGAAGGCTCAGCTACTTCTTGAATTTATAAACAGCCAAGGACAGTAGAGCTTTAGTTATCTGTACTTCATTGACGTTTAGCCAAGTCTTTTCTGCCATCCACCTTACCATTTGAAGCTGCAGCAAAAGAGATTGTGGAATTGGTATGCATATTGACTTAAAACCAGTTAATGTAATTATTTTTCTTTTYGCAGTAGGTCACCTTTAAAATGCATCACTAAGTAGAAGTTTAAGAAAGCAAGCCATGTATGAAATAAAAATGATGGTAATAGTAAAATAACTGTCCAAAGATGCAGCCTGTGAAGGGCCTTGTACATGAAAAGTTATGGATAAATAAAGTTCCGCATTCTAAATGATAAAGACTTACGGCATGTTATCTGAAGTGAAATCCACACTAAAATCCACCCTTACATCAAAAATGCAGATGCATTTTTAACTGCATATTTTAACTGCTACAAAATGCTTCTCACTGAAGTGAACTTCAGCAATTATGGGTCCCAGTAGGTCGACTCACTGTGAAGTCCAGAATTGGTTTCAATATAAGGTTTTTCTTTCTTATTTGATCTTTTAATGGTTATGAATTTACTGCCATGACAACAACCCCTTCTCAATCACACAGCAATTCTCTTGGGAAGGTAAAATCTTTGTTCATCTCTGTCCCAAAGTGAAAGCTTCATGCTGCTGTGATATATTACTGATCGATCAAAAGTATCTGCAATAACACCTGGGCTCCTCTCCGATGTGATTCAGTTAAAAGCTTGCCATGCTTTCACCTTTGCACTTTCCTCCTGACTATCTCAGTTCTCTCTCCTCTAAGTTACCATGAATAATTATAGTAGACTCTGCCTGCACCTTTAACAACTGTCCCAATAGTCCAAAATATGTCTCAGAGATAAAGAATAAGACCTTAATACTGTAGCTGGCCAGAGCTGGACAGAAATGAAAGGAAAATGAGAAAGATGGGAGAAAGCAGACTTTCACATTTGTTTAATGTCACATTTCACAACATCCACCGCGCATAACATCCTTCCCTGCAAGCAACAGAACAGTCTGTCACAAGCATTAAAAAATAAACATTCAGATAAAAATAATAACCCTACCAAGCCAGACAGACAAGCAGTAGAAAAGGTTTCTTCCTGCCTCTAGTCTGAGGAATGTACCCKTAGCGAGCTCCTGAAGCCCTCTGAATAAGTGGACTATTTCAGATATCCCAGGTTGCCACCGCTGATGCTCATGGTCCTCACATGCCAACCCCCATATATGTAACCCTAAATGAGGGCAATGCTGTTGAAAGATGACAATCACTGAAATTCCCATCATATCATCACCAAACAACTTGAATTGTTGTCTCCAAGCGACTCCAKCTAGGTCCCGAAACAACCCTTCGCAGCAACCTATTTACAGTGCAACAGAAGACTGCACAAGAACCAAAATCCACATGAAAAAGCAAGGGCTAGAAAGTCCTGGCCACATGTGGATGACAAGAAACAGACTGTCATTAATTGGAGCATGACTGATGGCAATGCAGGGGATAGAATTCCTCCTAAAAAGTCACAAATTTATATGATGAAAAATATAACCTAAAGTAGCCAACATTGCTCTCACTATCAAGTTTTGATCTTTTGCCTAAATTGCCATGGACATGTCTACTTCACTGAGCTCAASTGCAGCCAGCTGACTTTCCACCCATATACAAAACCAGCCAGCCATGCTGTGCCCCTGAACTTGACTGCATAAACACTGACAATGGTTGCAATATCTTAGTTTTACCAAAACTAGAATTTCAAATAAATGTGATTTGTTACATATTGCAATTTCCTTCAGTAGAAGGGGCTGAGAACTATCTACCCCAAACACATTAATTGCTATGCTTARTCTCAGCCAAAAGCCAGAAATAAGCAAAATATAAATAGCAAACATACATATTAATGAAATAATTACATTAAGTGTGTTTCTTAATACATTAACTTGATACAGATTACATGGGAAATTCACAAGGAAAAATATGAGCAAATCACTAAGCAAAGGTTTGTGAAGAGTCCTGCTTCCTGCTGTGACAAAGACAGCTTAGTATCACAGCTGGCACCTGACAAAGTGTGCATAGAACCGCCTATTTTAATTAAGAATAATCATCAGATGAACGACTGCCTAGGAGACGAGTCAAAGGAATTTGTGGATTGAAGTTGTAACCTTCCTGAATCCTCTCCAGAGGAGAGACTGACAAATAAAATCTTCCACTGAGGAAAGGATCCGAATACACAGRGAGCAAGGACTGCCTGAGGCATTAGGGGTGCACAAGGACAAGAAACATTTCTGGAGAGAATAGCACAGCAGCTGAATACACAAGAGAGACCTCCAATGTACCCAAAGGCCCTCTGCAGCAAAGAGAAAGGATGTCCCATGTGAAGGCCACACTTCACTGAAGTCAGGAGAAGCAGCAGGACTGACCTGTGAGGATTGCTGGCTGCCAGGAAAGGTGTCTGGCAGGCAGTGAAAGAGACACTGGGGTGTGAAATCCTGAAATCCTCGTGGCCACAAGGATAACTGCAAATCTTTGGTGCACAGAGCAGAAACCCGTATGGCTCTCATGCATAAAAAGTTTTGCCAACTCCTATAACATTGTCAAGCTTGAGTAATTACAGAGCTCACGCAATTCAGCCAATCTTGATAGAGCTGCACAGCAATGAAAACTGTGGGGAGGGATGCAGTGGTCACATGTGTGATTATGTTTAGATTTCTAGCTRTTGGAGAGCTTTGCTGAACTACTGCTCACTAAGCTCTATTCTGGCACAACTATACTTTTTCTGAGTAAAAGTAAACACGAGAAACTATTTTGGTGTCTATTGAGCTACCGACAATTGATGTTAGAGAGCCTTTATGAAAAGAGGGAATAACAAACAGCTGTCATCTGCATAATAAAATATCCAACTTTATCAAGTGATATGAGAGCTTTCAGCAGCACTCTGCCCTAAATGCTCATAAATATATTAAAAGAATTCTTTGAACAGAGAGAACAAAGGTACAAAGCCTTATTCCTATCCTCTGCAAAATCTTGCTTAGAAACTAACTCTGTGTTGCATCAGCTCAAATGGAGCTAAGAGATGAGGAACACCAACAATTATTCTAATTTAATTTTCATTGACTTCTTTRAAGTCATCAATAAATACAGACAATTCAGTGAAGAATGTATAGACAACTTCTCAGAGCTACAAAAAATGCCAATCAAGTTAGCAACTCTGCCTGTTTTATGTGGGCAGGGCATGCTTCCCCTAAGGTTTCTCTGTGTTTCCAAGTATCTGCAACTTAGGTGCTTTGAAAGCCAGCAATTATATTTTTGCATTTCATCACTGCAGCTGGATTTTCYTTCCATGAGGTTGTACCACTGCTCCTGGAACCTCCACTTTGACAACCACAGCATCTGGTGACAACATAATTATCCATTGAAAGAAAAAGCACTACCTTTCATTTGTTCAAGAATACTKCACACTGTGCAAAGTAGGTGTGAGATGTCTTGCTAGGGGATGTTTGAATGCTATAAGTTCACAAATAAAATTAAACTGGGCTAGTTCATAGACCAAGAAGCAATTCAAAACTTCTTAATAGACTAATGGCAATTTTCTCAGGAAACYCCTGAATCACAGAAAAATGGTGGCTAGGATACTGTTCTAGGGAAGCAGGACAAGAATCTCACCCTTTCCTGCCAATCAGCTGSCCCAAGACAATGCCAAGAGCTCAAGAGTCTGGTCTGAACTTCTAGAGCCATTCCTATGTTCTGCATTTGAAAAAAGCAACCCCCTCCAGTAACTACTCCAAAGTTCTCTTTCTTAAAACTGAAGTTAACTCATCCCAAGCTCTGGGATCTTCTATATGTGATTTCTGTCATCTTTTAATTTTAACTACTAGGAATCATATTTGGCTTTGCTTTAGAAGGATTGGAAACAGCAGAGGAGAACTTAATATATTCAGTGAAATATTTCCCAGTAAATTAAGTCTCTCACCTTGACACCTCTTGACACACTTTGGGACTTAACCTAGCAACTTCTTTATCTGATTCTGMCTGCTGCACAGGGAATAGCTCACAGAGTGCCACCACCAAGGTACTCGTGCTTGGCATGTCCTTTAACAGCTGATGTTCTGCATTAGGTGCCACCACCCTCTGTAATCACTGATCCCGCAGCACAGGGGACCACTCAGTCCTCTGTCCCCTCATTTCCTGGGACTGGCTAAACACCTTGTGAAGGCTCAGCCTCTTGCTCAATGACATTTTCTTTTTACTCAGTTCACTGTTTGGAACAGAGTACAACCAGCAAGATAAACAAAAATTTCCTGTCTCTCCTTATAATAGTAGTATATTTACTTTGCCCAATAATACTCTTTTTTTTTATTATATGACTTATATTTTCAGTCTCGTTACTRTTTCTTGGAGTATATAACATTTACACTGAATGATTCCAATTTAAGAACTCCAATATGAAATGGAATRGGAATGCAGCAAATAGATAAATCCTGTGTAATCAAAACTAACTCTGTCTGTGTTTCCATCCTGATTAAATATGCAGTAGTAGCAGAGATMAATTTGACTTCCTCTTTTCAGAGTACACTTGCAATCAGCTTGAAAGGTGAAGTCTTTCCTCAAATAAAGGGAAAGCTTTTGCATGATATGCAACTGTTATACACACAGAAGTTCAGAAGATCACCAAGAAACATTTTGTATATTTGTGGTGCAGAGATTACTCCCTTTCAATAATGCAACTATTGGGTTGCTGTGGCAAGGTTTTGGTGGCAGGGGAGCAGCAGGGGGGGCTTATGTGAAAAAAGCACCAGGAGCTCCCCCACATTTATCCCCAGAAGTGACAGCCAGTTCTGGCCAGCTCCAAAACTGCTCCACCACTGCCCAAAGCTGAGCCCATGACCGGTGCTGATGAAACTCTGTGGTAAAAAAATCCCACTACACAGCAGCTGTGAAAGAGGATCAACAAAAAAATATGAGAGCAGCAGCCCTGCAGGCACCCASGTCAGTGAATAAAGAGGGGCAGGAGATGCTCCAGGGGCTGCAGCCTGTGGTGAGACAGGCTGTCCCCCTGCAGCCTATGGAGTTTCATCATGAAGCAGTGATCCACTGTATCTTTTGGGTTTTCTTGTTTTTTTTGTTGTTTTTTTTTTTTTGTTTGTTTTTTTTGTTTGTTTTGTTTTTTTTTTTTTTTTTTTGTCCCCTGGCTGTACCACTAATCACATATGGGAGTTGTTCTAGGGCTACATGGTGGTGAAATTCATAATTCAGGCAACACTGGCCAGGATCTCTGTAAGAAGCTGAGCAGGAATTCAAAAGGTGAATATCTCACTGTGAATTCCTAATGGAAAGCTAACATTTGGGCCCTAGAGAGATCCTATTGTGCAACATGAGCAATTAGCCAGATCCCACAGTGTAAGTTACTGAGGTTTTTCAGACTGCCCTGCAGTTGGACCTGTCATTTTACCTGAATCAAATTAGTATTGTTTCAAACGTTCCTGGACCAAGGAGTATTTTATAACATCCACATTGTACTGGCTCATCCACAACATACAGTCTGTTTTATTTAACTCGCTCACTTCTATCTCATCTATCGCTCGCATCTATCCAATAAAATACTTCACAAGATAGTTTTATAGACGTTCTGTAATCAGCAGCCTTAACTGAAGTGGGTGAATGTTCCCAGACACAATGTCATCTTGAACTAGAAATTTTTCCAAGTATGCTTAAAGCTGCATGTGGATGTTCACATTCACAATTTTATGGCATAAAGATATTAAACACAAAACCAAGTCTTGGTAGTGTATTGTTTTTTTTCTGGTGCTCTAACACCAATCAGATACTTTTGCACATTCAGTTTTAACTAAAGGGAAACCAATACTTTGCTTACTTCTTGGGCTCAACATAATCTATATTACTCCATTGCCATTATGTTTTATGGAAATAAGAGGAATTATGGAAAAGCATAAAATTCCAAAGGAACAGTAAAATAATATATCCAAATATATTTAAAAAAAATGTTCTTGTTTTGAGAATAAGCTGGCTTTTTTTTCCAGCTATTCCAGTTTTTACCAATGTTCAACATTACAACGATATCTAACAAAACAACAACATTACAATAATATCTAACAAAACAAAGAATTAATTGAATTATTTAATAATTGAGGAAAATATCTTCAGACTTAATTTTTATCAAAATACTTTTTAAAACACCCCTAGGAAATCGGTTGTGTTTTCGCATTTAAATAACCTCAAGAGGTGTTGTTTCAGAACTTGAGCCCAAGACCATCATCACTTAAATTTCTTGTTGCAATCTACTGACTATTTTGTTGTCGCACAAATATGTGCTGTAACATATTTACAAGGGATGTACCAATTGCAGCTCAAGTACAAAATAGATAACTAAGGGAGACAATATTGGCAGGTTCAACACAGAGGCACAAAGGTCAATTCTTTAATTTTGTACTAGTCACTTTTTTTTTCCTTCCCTTCATTATTACCATTAACTATTTATTATTACACTACCATCCATAGCCTGTGTTTTCAAAGTGACATTCTGTTGAAATAATTCAGTTTCATAGCTTTTCAGCCCCTCCCCTGTGCTTTTTAGAATATAGGGAAGAATTTAAAAAAGTGAAAAGAGGTGTCATTTAAATGACATTCTATTTTCTCTTCCAGATCTAGAGAATGCAAAAGACATGATGTTCTTTTAGCATGAYCAAAAATAATAAATCATAACTTAAACCAGAATTAATTCATACTATGTTTTATAAAATAAATTTCATAAACTGCCTTTAACAAGTATAGTTTCACCAATGTTCTCCTTTCTTTGTGTCCACTATTGACTATGTACTCAGTTTTATTAGGATTGGGGTTCTTTTTTCACGTAATTTTGGGAATAAGAGAATCACCACTATCAGGGAAGGGTACCATCTCTGAGCTCCTAGGGTCTCTTTTCAGTACACTGAAARTTGTTACATACTAAAAATGTGCAAATAAAAAGTAAATAAAAGGAAGGACTGAAATAGGAGAATATAAAAGGAGAAAAATCCAAACTTATAAATAACAATTAARAAGTTCTTGTAGGTGGAAGAGAACAGAGGTGTACCAGAGTAAAACATTTAAAGTACCAGTGATATACATGACAGAATGCCTGGCACCTCTCTCTGCAGTAATAAACTGCAACTGAAACCCAGATAGGAGTGCAAGGATATTTTGAAAAATCATTTGACCCTCAGCAAGCAGCAAGAAGCAGTTGTAGGGCAAGTCTGCTAAATGAATTCTTTTTTCCCATGACCTACTTACCCATGAAAAAGGCTTTATTTTTATAAAAGGGGTAGGGGTGGGGGAAAAAAAAGAAAAATAAAGAAATCTTTCTTGATRCTTTTCAGATATGAAATTAAAATTTTATTCTGAGGGTGAAGAGATATGGGAAAAAACGCTCTTCAGCATCCTTCTGGTTAAGGGTCATGTTGAAATAAAGTGTCCCCTGTGTGCCTCTGTCATATGGCAACAGGGCCCATCTCTCAGTGCTCACAACCATAGAAATTTCTAAATAAACATTCACTGGGGATGACAAGAGGCACATATGACTCCAAGGCCCTTCAGAATTGTCCTTATAACTTCTGAAAGTCACTTACCTGGAAAATGTGAGACAATCTCTTAAGCTGTCACAAGGATGTCTGTAGCATCCTTGAGAATATATTTGAATTTTAATAAAAGGTCCGAAAACACCTAGCATTTTTGGAAAAAAGGATGAAACTCTTTTACTTTAGAGGATGATTTTCAACATCAAGAGTGCTTAGTGGTACATGTAGCTCCCAGCATGACTTTTTCTGAAACAATACTGTTTGAAAGGGCTTTTTTTTTTAATTCCCCAGCAAGAACTTCAGAAACACAGACAGAGTTCAGAATCAAAATACAGCTGACAAAGTAAGAGGTTAGAAAGGGCATAATGAATTAAGCATAACAAAAAAAATAATTTTTTTGACTCAAAGGTCAGGAAAATCTGGTGTAATAGCCTTCATCACAAGTCCATGATTTTTAATTAAAATCTTTCTGTGATGCAAAGCAGTTGAACTTTGTCTATAGCGAATAAAACTCTGCTAAGCTAATTTATCTAATGAGGAATAATGCGTGATCCTTTGGATAAGTTACCATTAAGTAGCCCATAAAAGCCAAATTAAATCCATGGTATGCTTTAATTTGGCTTAAATTAACGTCACACGAGACTACAATATTCACCATTTTATAGAAATCTTAGGCTGGAAATGGATAGAGTGCATATCAGCACTGATAAGCATCACATTATTTTTTTCCCCCTTAATACCTGGCAAAAGAGAYAATATGGAGAGAATAAAGTTTGATCTCAACAGCTACTCAGATGGGATGACACTCCATGATGTGAGCAGGCACAGCATTTCACAGTCAGCAGGTATGAAAAACCCCCAAAATCCCAGTATCATGCAGGAACCTTGCTAAAAACAACCTGAGGTGTCACGGAGTTATCTGCAATGGGGAGTTGATTTAAAATTGAGTCTGAGAGGCAAAGGAAAGAAGAGGGTCAGCCCTGGAAATACGGAGAGATACTGGAATGGAAACATGATCAAAGAGATTTCCAATTTCATGAGGTCTGTAGACAAGGTTGTCACAGGTATTTCTTCAAGCTCAACTTCATTTGTTTTYTCCCCATCTAAAGGCTCACCTTGATCTAGTTGAGTTTTATATTCCAGGAAAATAATTGGTAGAGATTAGGAACCATTTCAAAAACATGGAATGGTGGATYTGTCTGACATGTGTTCCTGTCACATTCATGCATGGACACTAAATTTCAGTGGCTTTAAAGCTATAAAAGCAAGATAGTTCCTCCATGCTGCAAATTGCAACATGATTTAACAAGCAGCTGTTGCTTTGCAAGATCAAGGTAGCAGACTGACAAATAAATCCTCACCACTCACATTCAGCACTGTGGTATGGGATTTCTACAAGCAGAATGACCAATGTTCTTTCTTTTTCTTACAACCCTTACAGAAAATCTTAATTAAGCTTGCCAAGAGCAGGGTATTAATCACCTTGAAGTGCTGACCCTTGGGGGTTCTCTCCTTATGCTCCCCAAGAAAAGGGCCATGTGGCACAAAAGTGAAATAGAGCAGAGCTGAGTGCAGGTGAAATGCCCACAGAGAGCACAGCTCAAACCTGCAGCTGGCCCCAGATCAGCCACCCAGATGTTTACACGCAAATGCGATCCTTGCAAGCCTGGAAACTGCACACAAAATCCATACTGGAGGCTGAGGCTGTCTTAGCCTGATTAGGACACCCTAATTCTCCTCCTTTAATTCCTTAAATGTGTTACATACTCGTGACACACTCACAATAAACTCATGTGCTCCTCATCTCCTTTCCCGTTTGCTTCCCAAGACGAATGCAGGAGCCAAAGCAKGTCCCGTGGTGTCCCTGCGCTCACTGTCCTCCCTCACAGCAAACCCCAACACAAACTCCCTCAAAGATCACACAGAACCAGCAATTCCCACTGGCTCTTAACCAAACCCTACAGAATTCTCACTGACACACCGTGAGGGAGTTCCAAAGTACCAAATCCTCTGTTGTTTGCCCCGCTGCCTTCACACCGTGGTTATATCCGAGACCTCCCTGACTGCTGCTGTTGGTTTGGCACGGAACGCTCTGCTGGGCACTGCTRCCCCACAAGCAAAGCTCACACGCATGAGTAGAATTAATGCCTGTGTAAATTGACTTTTTAACCAGCCTAAACTCCACTAAAAATAGCTTGACTAAACTCTAATAAACTGTAAATGACTAAACTCCCTGAATCATCATAGTAGAAAATTCACGTACTAGTTCGGTAACTGGATAGAGAAACATACAAGTTTTTTCCATATGTCTACAAAGATTCCGCTCCCTCTTAAAATCTCCATGATTTTATCAGATTCGTTCAGTCCTAAACTGCCCAGAGATAAAAAAAAAATAAAATTAAAAATCATGCAAATATCAAGTTCCTCAAGACAGCCCACTTCCTCTTATACCATGTACTCCAAGAGAGCTAAATTGCTTTAAGCTTGCACTGGGAACAGTGAAGATTCTTGACATTCTTTTGCCAAACATGTACTGACTGTCATCCAGAATCTTAACAGGCTGAAATGGTATAAAATGCTAATAGGATGATTCTAATCATTCTGTCAAGCATGGCTGACACTACACTGTCAAGTGAAAAAAACCTACTTTGTACAGCTCTGGATCAATTTTACTTTTTACTATAGCAGTGTATGGGTAAAGGAAGTGGTGTGAATGAGTTAAAATTTTCTTACAATTTTTTAAGCAAAAATGTACTGAAGGAAAATGTACAAGTCCTGACCAGGTGAAATTTTAAATTGACAATGACCTTGTTCAAGGAAACCATTTTCAAAATGAACCAGTGCTATGAATACCTCATGAGATTTCAAATGTCTTACTTGATATGACACTCAGAGTGTCTCGAGGGGAGAAAAGGGGTTTCTGTCATTAAGTCTGCCAGTACAAAGTAGTGGTGCARTAAAGGAGATCTAAATAGGTTTTCTGTTAGCTCCTGGAAGCTGCATAAAAATTGGCAGCTGTGGAAAGTGTTGGWGTAGGAGGGAGGCACAACATCTAATTTAAAACCAGCAGTGGGAATGTATCCTAGTAAGACTAAGATTTTGRAGCTTTGATAAAATACAAGCACAAACACTGCAGTGTCGTAGACCAGATGGCATAGCAGAGCCAAGAAAAGCATTTTCTATTCAGTTTGTGGTCAGAAACCTCACCTGGCTGTCACCTTTCCACAGCCCAGTTAGAAGMGTTTATGCAAGTGGTTCCCACTTGGGGTAAATCATGTTGACAAATTACAACTATTATTTACAGTTGTTTGAATATGTGTGCTGACCTCACATTGAAATGGATGAGTTCACACTGCCTTTCCCACTTTGTGAAAGTGGGATGTGTAYGTACATCAGCATGAACAGAGGGAGGACAATAGCCTTGCTGGTTGCCACAGCTCTGATTTGTCTGCTATGCTTTGAGGGTGAAGGACAAAATAGCAGTTAAAAGGAAATGCCCTTTTCAAACACCCCATAGCTCAGCTTCAAGGATATGAGAGTTTGCCAGCAGAGTTCCAGGTACTAATCTTACAAAAAAGAAACCAACAAGCAAACAAACAAAAAACCTTCACCCCAAACAAACAAACAAAACCAAAACAAATCTGCTCCAGCAAATGGAGCTGGAAGCACAAGTCAGTTTCCTGAACTAAAAAGCAAGTGGTCACAGAATAACATCTCAGGTGTCAGTTCAGGAGAGTGTGGAACAGCCCCTTCCTCAGGTGCAGTGGAGCCTGCATTCCCTAGCAACAGTAAAACCAGTGTGGAAAAAGAGGGATAATTTCCTCCACTGCCTCCTACTTACAGTGCTATATGCAAACTGATGGGAGACTGTGTGAGTACCCTCTTCCAGTGTGTTCAAAATGTAGTTTAAGCTACTGTAGGAGTTGGAAGATAGGAGACTCACACCCACAGCAAAGAAGAGAGAGAGGCAGGGATATGTATGAATCATAAATATTAACATGGATTTGGGTGGCGTGTGGTGTGTTAACATGCAAACATGCCAGAGTTGGAAGAGGGGGAAAAGTGTCATGTCCCCCCTAACCACAAAAGCTTTTTGACTTATTTAAGCTCAGAATACTTTTACAGATATGGAGATTTGACAAAACAAGTACACCTCCACATTTCAGAATTCCTCATCCTTTAAGTTCATTATGATAACCTTATGGGAAGGAAAACAGAAAATTTGTCCACCACTTTCTCCATTGTGTTGTAACCATTTCTGTGAATTTCCTTTATTCACAAACTATGAACAGTGTGCATTCAGCCATAAACATTAGAAACAAATATGAACATAATTAATTGAGATCATAATAGAAAACAAATTTTTGAAAATTAGACTACAATAGCTATTTGCAGTGTTAGTCAGGGAAATAGCTTCCCAAGGTTGCATTTTAACATTCAAATCAACAAACAAAAGGCTTTCAGTACTTAATATTGGGTACCCAGCATCCTGATATTCAACGTTTGAGTGCTGCATACTTCTGCTCCATGCCACAACATACAGAAAACAGATTATCTCACAATAAAAAARCACTAGATCTTCTTTCAACTGGCTCCTGACAGATGAAGAGACTTTATAGTCTTGTTTTGATGGGTTTTCAACTTGTTTGTGCATTGACTCCACCAGGTGTATTTGGAGCAACTTACAGTGGTCAGCCCCAAAGCCCTCACTGAGTAGAAAGAATTTACCTTCTAATGCATGATTTATCATTGCCATGCACCTTGAAATGTCGTTTGACAGCCTAGCTTGGCCTTTTCAAAAACATTTAGCAGCATAGCTCCTGCACCTTCTCATGTTCAGCAAATATTGGATAAGTTCTTAATTACAAATTCTTAGTGTCCAGCAAATAAGGTGCTATGATTATAAATGCCACCTAACCAAAAATATAACTGAAACAATATGACTGCTATGTAACACCTATATAAATTAAGCTGATATAAAGTTTTAGTGCAGCATGAAAGCAACCTTTTAGAAACAAGTCACATTTTTATCAGTTATCTGCATTAAAAGTGACACACATTGTGCAAAGCAATGCAAATAGCACTGCTTTCTATTTAGAAATAGTAAATCAGAAGCAATTTCRGCACAGCTTAAATCTGTTATAAATAATTTAATTGCTTTCCATTTGGAAATAAGCCCCATTTAAAACCTCACAGAGTTTCTGTAAGCACTCCTATTATAATTAGTCGCTCTGTGGCTTAAGGAAAATATTTTTAGATAGCTCCTCAGAAAGGTATTGCTTCTGCTTAAAAAAAAAATATTTTTCATGGGATGATTTTTTTCTTTTTAATATAACCCAYAAAAACATCAAGGCATCAAGGACCTGAGAAACATATACCCTATTTTATCAGTTGATGATCTAGACAGAGTAATGCTTCTAATTTAACTCAAATAGTTTCAGGACACCTTCAGCAAGAAAACAGACTTGTGCTTTGTACATTTTTTGGGCCTGGCAGTTAAAAAAAAAGAACAACCTCTTCTGAGTGGCAAGACTGGACTACCTCAAGCTGAGAAGAGACACAAACACAAGGCTCTAAATATCAGCTAATGCTATAAACACAGGCCAAAGTCAGCTAACCTTCTTGTTATGCTGAATCTGACCCCYGCCAGCAAGTGCTTGTCAGACTTACCTTCCTTTTTAGATTTGAATCTAAAGGCACTTAACTCCTTGATGCCACCGATCTCTGAACAAAGAGTTTGGTGATGCACAAACATAAACCCCTCCTTTAACATCATTGATTACAAGAAGCCAGCAAAATGGATAATATTAGCTTGGAAAACAGCAATTGGTTAGTGGTTCAGGAACTTCTCGTGAAGCATGAAAACGTAGAAGCTGAGTGAGCTGAAGGGAACATTATGGCAACCCCACAAACTGTGGGGCTAAGTGGAACAGGACAGAGGCCAAGATTTCCCTTTGCCAGATCCCCAAAGGTCATTGCTTTCTCCTTCAGGTAAGCTGTTGGAACAGCAGACTTCGAAGTCCTTTGCTGATGATTCATTTACCTGAGCTCAGCCAGGCCAAATTCTCACATTTGTGTACAGGAGGGCAGTGCTGCCCTTCAGTGGGGCCTTGACAAACCAAAGGAATATGGCAGCAGCACCCTCGGGAATTCCATCACGGCAAATCCAAAGCCTGAGAGCTCCATGTGACAATTCAGGCTGGGGATGGACAGGCCAAGCAGTGCCCTGAGAAGAGGAGCTGCTCTTTTTTGAAGCAAAGGGGGAGTCTGGGGAACAAGAAGATGGACGTGTGCCAGCAGTGGGGCTGTGCAGCAGTGAGTGCTCTGCACCACCAAAAGAATATTTGGTTTCATGGGATGGACGATTCCCTTTTAGTCACCATTGCCAAAACTGCATTTCAAGTAGCCTGCTTATTTTTGAGCCTTTGGATACAGAGGAAATACTGATAAATGGGAGAGAAACCAAGGAGAGACATCCAAAGGGTGATGGAGCACGTGGTGCAGGAGGAGCAGCTGGAGAAGCTCAGCTCCTTCAGCCTCAGGAAGGGGCAACCCTCGAGTCTCTAAAAGGAGGAATACAGATGGAGGCAGACTCTCCTCACAGGCATGCAATGCAAGAACAAGAACTCACAGCCTCCAGCTACAGCAATACCAATTCTGATTAAAGAGTTAAAAGGGCAAGCTGAGTGATCAAGGATTGGAATGGGTTAATGAGAGAGCTYGGGAAAACCTCCATCTTTGGAAATCTTCAACACCTGACAGTTCAAAGCCCTGGGCAACGTGAGAGAGCTTCAAGATGAGCCACTTTGAGCAGGATGATGCTGGGCCCGATAATCCCCAGAGGTCCTTTTCAAGCAGAATTAATTGTGATATTTCAATAATAAGTTTCCACAAGAGCTGAAGAAAAGCAAGAAAGGCAAAATCAGCCTCGCAACACCATGTCTATTCACAGCAGCCTCCAATGCAGCACTAATTCTAGCCAACCCAGCAGCAGTTCCAGCMCTGATTTAACAAGGTATTTATTTCAAGCAGCACCCACGAGCACTGAAAAAATAGGGTCTTCACCCCATTTTTGGAATGAAGCTGTGCAGATAAAGGTTTTGAGCCTAAGGTTTGCATTCCATCTTTCCATCACCAATAAGGATCACTTTGCAAAGGGAAAGCAGAAAATTCTTTTGGCTAGCATTTAGTTAAGGCAGCAACAAGAATATATATAAAATGATTGAGAAAGAATGGCATCATTTATTTTCACATAACAACAGTGTGCTCTCTAGCTCTCATGCAAGATTTTATTAGAAACCTTGGGTTTTGTTTTGCTTTTTAAATTACATTTCCATCATGGTTTTTTCTCAGCCATAAAGAGTAATTACTTACAAATTGCTACGGATAGTTGGACTATTGTTTTCCTTGTACTAATATCACACTGTTTTGCCACAGTTTTTCTAACTAGTCTAAAAACTTTTTATTAAGCATTATTTAGTCAAGCAAGTGATTTCATCTTCAATTTTTACATACTTACGTTCACCCAGCAACTTCTAATGGGTAAGGAAAAATACTATGACAATATTTATTAACCACAAACACAAAATGTGTCACCTTTTGCCAAGGTCCCRGAATAATTCCTGGCAAGTCAGTTTATGGAGGCTCAGTGAAAGCTGTGATAGTAATATTCTTTGCAGTAATTTAAATTAAATATTGAAATAGTATAATAATGTAAGGTAGTTATAACTTACTCTAATTACAATTTCTCCTAGAAAACACCATATTGTCTAGGCTATATTCCTGGAAAGAAGGCATCTGCTAATCTTGGTAAACAGAGCAGAAAAGTGGGATCTGATTTAGAATAAACATTCCTAATACCCATTCATTTCTTTTTTCAGGATTGTTCTTGAACTGGGACCAGCCCCAGAAGTTGCCAGCACATGCTGCATCCTGTGGAACCAAACTCTGGATCCCCATCACCTCCCCATTCTCCAGCTGTAGGGTGCACAACATTTCACACCAGAGTTACTGCTAGTCAGGAAACAAGAGGAAAACACTCAAATGCAACTCCTTTCAGTCTCAGGATCTTGTCTTTTAGATGAGTACTATATAAATCTGTGAAAGTATTGAGAATATCTAGGAAGGGGGCAGCAAAATGGTTAGGAACAGAGAGATGGTAAAATCAGATAAAGGTAAGAGAACTTGAACCAATGCTGGCAGACAAAAATGTCACTGAGTGAATCTAAAATACTCTTCATCTAAATTGTGATTGTGAGCCCTTTAAGGACAGATCTCATTTGAATTATTCCCTTTAGGTAATCAAATAAAAAAAATCTTTTGATTTTCTACCATCTGTTTAAAATAGGAAGGGAAATAGCAGATGTCAGTTGTGTGTGCAGGAATGTACTATCATGTAGCGTTCCCATCTCTTCCCAGGGTACTTCTTAACCCCAGCACCACTTCTGCCCTGAGACATCCCAATTACTTTCACTCCAATCCTTCTCCTTCACACTCTGTTGAAAATCTTTCCCCATCCCTGCCTTCTGCATACTCTTTCCCCAGGGCTAGGCTTACAGAGCCCAACCAAAAAAAAGCATAATCATATAATCTTTTCTGAAAAAGAGCGACAGACACAAGTCTCTACCCATACAGCTTCTATATGCTTCCTTGTGCATCCTACAGTCTCCTGGGCATCCCAGCTCCCAAATACTTGATCCTGAGCTCAGATCTGTATCWAACCCAACACTCTTGGCACCTTACCAATACTTGTCCTGCTTTCCCAGTGACTGCTGGCATTCCTCTGCAAAGGGTACAACCTGAGACATCTAAATCAGAAGGAACCACTGCAGCAGATRCACATGCAGGAAATACCCTTTGAGAAACCACATCTGTGATGGAATTTTGAGAACTTGTGAAATATTTTTATAAGACAGCCTTGTCACACTGCTAATTTGGATTTCTAACAGATATCCAACATTTTTTTACAGAGCGTTCTGTATCATTTTCACTTGGGAGAACATCATGTATGTTGCCTCATTACCGTATGCTCTGTTATTCAGTGCAGTTTACGCAAGGCTTTTTCAGATCTAGCATTCTCAAATGTTGGCATTCTAACAGAAAGGAAGTGGTCCAACACACTGCAGTATCTGTATGAAAAATTTATTTTTAAAGACATTTGAATTTGAAATTTTTTCGTATAAGGAGATGAGAAATGGGACATGTTACCTCCATTCTTTATATAGCACTATCACTATGATCTTTTCCCCTTTCTTGTGGTCTACTAAACATGATTGGGATGTTGGTCCCAAATACTCAGGACCTTCACATACTCCTGAGTGTTACACACTTCTACTGATCTGGCTGTTAAATTAACAATACAAGGACTTTTAGGATTGTCACCAAATTACTTGATAGAGAAGAGCAGCATGCAGCAGCTRTTACTAGCTTCTGTACAACTCTTCCCCATGCCCCACAGAGCTCAGCAAACATTCTAGGACCAGAGAGGGAGAGCAGGGAGGGAAGGAGAGTGAAAGAATCAGTAACTAGCACTTCCTTGTATGTCAGGAATAACCAGCTTCTTATCAGCTACCTAGTGCATGTAATAAAAGGTAAAAATTTAGTCATTCTTTAATTAAAATTCTTAAAGACCTTAAGGAACATGGCCAGTCAGTAAATGCGCAGTAGAAGAGTGTGATAAGAACAGAATTAAATAACAGCCTACTAAACTGTGTGTGCATTTGTTTGCCTGAATTATTTTCTGCTAGGGACAAGGGGATATTGTTGCATTCCTAATCCTCATATTGACCTGTAGCWTGTCATTAGGTCATTTATTTTATTTCTATACAGATAGAATTGGTAAAATMCAGTCCTTGTTTGTGAGATGGATGGGGTGGATTCAAGGTCCACAAAGTTATGTGTAAGATCCTAATTCATTGCTATTCCCAAGATTGTGATCAGCAAAATCTAGAACAAGCTTTTTACGGGARTAGAAGGATTCTACAATCCCAACATTTGTAATTAATTGTAGTAATTAATCACTGTCAAAGTCTGTTCACATACATATAAAAAACCAGTTTACTTCTCTACCATTTACTCTTAGTTCAGGTGGTAGTGATTTGTACTGGGCATTTACAGCCTTTCCTTTCTAAACATGGTGTTAGTCTTGTCAGGAGTTTGCACWCTGAATTGTTCAAGGTAGCAAAAGAATCCATTTCAACCTATTGCATAACATCATTTATGAACAGTTGGCAAACATYCRAAAGATCAGGTGCATCCAGACCAAYRGATACTATTCRAAGCCTATGCTAAAAATCTCTTRTGGTAAAACAAAAGAGTGAATGCAAGGGGAAATTATGCAATTACTGATACTGGACACCTAAGTGATGAGCAGACAATGAGAAGGGTGAACTACAGTCACTCATTGCTTCATTCAGCTGTCTTTAACAAGGATGCTGTGAGGACACATCGAGCAGCCCAAGGAACAGAAGAGATCCAGAAGATCAAATCTCACAGAGCTACCACTCTGCCACCTCTGTACAGGCTGGACATGCACAAGGAGTCAGCTGGGGCTGGGGATGAACCAGACAGCACCACCACAGCAAACAGAGGATACTGACACCTTATCTGCCTTGCCTTAAAGCACCAACACCTGGGAAGAGTCATCTGTGCTCCTGCTCTCCCAGGTCAGGTAACTTCTGCTACTTCAGCCTCTTGTGTCCAGCAGCACTGTTGGGCTGCAAATCAACACTGTGCTCTCACAGATCAGAGGGTCGGTCACATCCTATGGTTCACCAAAAAGTGTGGCCAGCAGGTCGTGGGAGGTGACCCTCCACTCTGCTCTCGTAACACCCTACCTGCTACTCTGCACAGACAAGACACCTCTCCTGTGAAGACAGGCTGAGAGAATTTGGGTTATTTAGCCTGGAAAAGAAAAGGGGAGAGGCAATCTTCCACTATAATGGGGACTTATAAGAAAGAGGGAGGGAGACTTTTACACAGCCGACAGTGATAGAAAAAGGAACGATGGTTTTAAACTGAAAGAGGAGATATTTCATCAAGTGTTAGGGAAGAAATTCTTAACTCAGAGAGTGTTGAGGCATTAGAACAGGTTTCCCAGAGAAGCTGTGGATGCCCCATCCCTTCAAGTGCTCAAGGCCAGGTTGGATGGGGCCCTGAACAAGCTGGTCTGGTGGAAAGTGACCCTGCCCATGGCAGGGAGGTTGGATATGGATGATCTTTAAGATCCATTCCAACCCAAACCATTCTATGAGTCTCCTCACAAGCACAAGATCTTCAACAAAACCACCACTGCTCAGGGCGGCAAACCAGACACAGTTTTTACATACGTAAACATGTGTCTGTTTTTACGTACATAACCACTATCTCCCTTGAGGACAGTCTAAATACCCATACTTTTTGGGGTGAAAGTTATCACACATGTAGGCAAGACTCTGACGTTTAATTGAGGCTTTCTTTCGAGTCTTGGCACCTGCATCATGCAGAAAAAGCAAGATGAGAGCAAGAGGTGCTGACCTTGTGCCACCCTGTCACTGAGGGTGGCTTTGACAGTCATTTGATCCCACAGGGAGTAGAGTGAAATAATAAAAGAGCAGGAAAGTGCTCAGGTGATTTCCTTCCCTCTGAGTTAAACCATGCTACCCTGAAATGAGGGGCAAGCGGGCAGGGTACGGGGTGCACRCAGGGAAAGCACCAGAAATCCCCCTGTGTGCAGCAGCAAGGCCCTGGCTGGTCCATATGTGTTCATACTGGTCCATATTGGTCTGTACTAGTCCACACAGGTCTATTCTGGACTGTACTGCTCTGGTCTGGTCCGTACTGGTCCATACTGGTCTGTACTGACCTATAGTGCACCTGGGCTGTGCAAAGCTGCTCAGACGGGGCTTCACAGGATGCAAACACACCTCTGGGTGCAGCAGGCACTGCCACAACATTTTGCTAGCCCAGAGCTGGTAACTGGGCTATGTAACACACCTGTATGTGCTGCACATGGGGGTGAGCAGTAATCCACAAAGTCTTCAGAATCTACAGTGGGAGGGCAGGGGGACTAGAACAAGATCATTTTTAAGGTCCCTTCCAACCAAACCCATTCCACGATGAATGAGTAAAACAGAGCTCTAAAGAACTCCAAACTTGACACATGCTTATCAGTTGGAAACGGAGCAGCAAATATTTAAATATCACATTTAAATGTGAAAACATCAAATGTAATTTTTTAAATTATCCATCAGAATGTTTCCAGGCACAGCAAAAAACCCAAAAAGGACTCTCATGTGCATCTCGAATCATAACATTTAAGAATAATTAAATCATTGCGTAACAGATGCAGAGAAAGRTTTTCCATTCCCATTACTACTGTTATTTCAGAAGCCTTTCTAAGGCAAAACATTAGTTTGATTTTTTTATCACACAAAATAGAAGGTGCAGAGAGTAGTTCCTGTTTCTTTATTCACTACATCCAGATGGAATGAAACTACATAAGAAAGATAAATTCCTGATAATTTAATATTTCCACATTCTGTTTCGAGCATCTGGAGTATTTTGAAGATTTCGCCTTTAATCAGAACATTTTTAGAGCACAGGTAATGATTTTCATTGCAACCCTGGAGATAAGAAATTACTTTATTTTTTTAAACAATCATTCKGAAATAACTTTCAGACTGCATAAATATACCAAGCAGATCAGACCTGACCCAATATGTGAAGAGTGTCACATTTTCACATACGTTAATATTTCTGAATCATGTCAAGCTGAAACCAAAAGTCAAAGACATTCAAGGTGACTAATATGCCTGACACAAGAAGAGGACATGAAATTGAAGCATTTGAGACTGAGAAGACAATGCTGAAATGTAATTTTTTTATAGACTGATAGCAATAAAATGCTATATAAATGCTAAAGTTTAAACTGATTCATTTAATTTTAAAGCATCACTTATTAGACTGTGTTCATTATCTGGAAAAGCAATTTACATCCTGAAATGATTTGCACAATTCAAGAATATCAAGGTTTAAACACAATTTTTTCCCCCTAAAGAGAATAAGCACAATATATTGCAAATACAAAAAGCACCCAAATTACTCAGCCTTCCCTTCTGTACCAAAATGTCAGTATTATTAATTGAGCATTTTTAGTRAATGTTTTCCATATGGAGATGATATAGATTAATTAGATATATACAATATTAGCATTTATTTAATTTTACACTTATTAGAGTTGTCATATCAATCTTTCCACAAGATGTGTTCTTATGGACACTGAAATCTCATTGAGAGAGAAAATACTCCTCTTATTTTATCTTCTGGTAACAATCTATTTCTAGAAAAATCTCATTTATAACACCAGTTATAATCACCGAATTGGTTGGCTGAATAGACAAGCTGTCACTACATAGTGCATATTCCCCCTGCAAAAYGAGTTACTATTTATTAATAATTTCAGCAGGACTTGTAAATGGAGGGGTCTTTCCCTAACCCTTCATCCTGGAGAACAATATACACAYATTCTCTATCACAAAGCAGGTTCACAGAAGTATATGTTAATGAAGTATTGACATGGCAATTTTTGCAGAAGCAAATTTATGTTGTGTTTTAAATGCAAAATTACCTGGTATACATGTGATTCTGTACACATACAAAAAAAATAAAATAAACCCCACCCAACCTTAAAATATTTCATAATCACATAAAAATGCATCTGCATTTAAAAAACTCAGAAACAGATTTCACTTACTGTAAAATTAATTTTTAAAAATCCCTGTAGTCGTCATAGCTTATAGTTTAATCAATTGGTTCTCTTCCTTTAATTTAAAATCAAGCATGAGATACATAATAAAATGGAGATGGTTATACATTTTATTACTACATTAAGGTTAAGAAATAAATATGCAAATATGGAATTYCAAATTACTTTAGAGACCACGCAAGTAGACAAGATTTATAAATATGAAAGGAATTCAGCCCTGGTAAAAACTCGTGCAGCTCCACTGACATTCTTCATAAATGTGTATTTTTAGAAATGCATTTATATGGCTTCTGTTAACACTTTGGGTACCGTACAGTGCAAATACTTTTTTTTTCCCCTTAAATTTTGCCCTACTGACAGTTTTCAACAGGTTCATTCTTTTCAAGAATTACCCTAAAGTGTTGGTTGTGACTTTTCCTTTCACTTTAAGATTAATTTAAAATTTACTACTATTTCCTTGTGATGGATTTTACTTTCAGTACTATTTCTCCCTCCTCCGTACTTCTCATTGCTTCTGTTATTGTTTACAAATTCTGGGTTTGTGCTGACTGTGACTGAAATCCAGAAAGGATTATTCTGTTCCCAAAACTAGCAAGTCCAAATCCTTCCCTGAGGATCAAATCTGTCAATCCCTACCAGAAGTGTTAGCACTGATTTTCCCCTAGACTGAATTCATTACACCTAGGGGGAGTTTTCTTACCTATAGCAAAAAATATGAGGAGGAAAAATTTTTTTAATGCCCAGGCACAGAATTCTAAAGCTGCAAGAAACATCACATCTTGCTCTTTGCTTTTCACTTCTTGAGTGTCTTTCTAAATGTACCACTTGTTYTCTGCCTATCCATCATTCTCTTTATAACCCTTCCTACTTTTGAACTCCTAAAGGATTATTGGATGTTGGATGAAAACCAATGGCCAAGAAAGAGGAAGAGGCAAAGGAAGAGGCTCTGAGGTGAGGTGAGACAGCCCCTCAAGCTCAGATCTGCCAAGTGGGTGGCACATGGGCACTGTCTGCCCACACACGAGCCCCACATGAGCCACMGCTGCCTCTTCCCGAGACATTTGGGAACTTGAGGTAGCTGGCAGTGCCCTAAAAGTTGAACAGGGACAAAATCCCACTGGAYGTGAAGAAAGCTTGAAATTATACTTTTCACAGTTCATGCAGAGGCCAGAGAAACAGAAGGCTCAAATCTCCAGGACACCAGGCTTTATGAAGTACTTTTTTCCACCAATTTCTAATTAGATTGTACACATTTAATGACAAGTTCACTGTGGCTACTTGTTTTCTCCACAATTATATTACCAGGTACTGAATACCACAG
>NW_026623342.1:872350-889044 GCF_030028575.1 Malurus melanocephalus
CCTGGTAATCACTGTGATCCAGTGTGGAATTCCTTCCAGTTGCATTACTAACCCTTCCTCTTGTAACTTTACAGACAGTAAACAAGCAGTGCTTTACACTATCCCCAAGATAGAATGGCCATTTTGTGTCAGCAAAACCACAACACTGAGTAAACTCAGAGTTTTTCCACCACATCTGAACTCTTAATTCACGACTGTCTGGAAAACAAAATTGAAAGGCTGCAGTTTCTTATCTTAACCCTCTTGTCAAAACCTACTTGCARAAGCAAATGATGAAAATTTCACCTTAAATGCTATCATACCCTGAGAGAGTTACAGTTATTTAGAAATGACATGTCAATTTACTGTGTTTGTCAAGACTGTTGGACAGGAGGTCACGAAGTATTTCCTCCCCTCCTTCCTCCTACACTTACACTTTTAATTCCCAAAGTGCTCAAAGTCCTTCCAAATCCAGATCTCTTTGAGAACACAGATATCAGCTGAGTTTGAGCAATAAGGAAGCAAGACMATTGCTGAACATGGCAATAAAAATATGCAAGATAAACACAGCTTGAGCTCTAAGATTTACTGACTGCAGATACGAGTCAGTACATTTACTCCAGAGCATAATACCTCTGTTCTTTTCTCATAAATGCTGAAATGGTGGTCATATGAAGGTTGAAAGCAACACCTTCTTATGTCTCAATTATTCTTTTTCATGCAGACATGAATCTTGTGGAGTGTTTGATRACTTAAAGCAAGGAAGAGAAGTCAAAAGGGAGGAACAGGATCTGCACCAAGAGAGATCGAAAAACTGGAGACAGCCTCACCACTGCAAGATATTAAGCATTAAGACCCTCACCTGGTACAGACTCACAGCAAGGAGCTTTTCTCCTTTCCATATCTCTCTAAAACAGGACAGGTTGTAACTTAAGTGCCACAAAAGAATACTCTGGGACTAACCAGTGAACCACCTATCTTCCTCTTCACATATGGGAATTATTCACGTCTTCCACTGTCCCATTTTTGCCCAAAGTCCTTATGTTGGTCACAGCATATGCTGCTTTCTGTTGATTACTTGATTTTAAATGGTACCTTAATTCTGCATTTTCAGATTTTCTGTTGGTTGGGCTACAGAGGTAAGAGGACACACACATATATATATTTATATGTACATATATATTAATATATCCTTGGAACCTCCCAGCAACGAACTTCTGTGCCCAAAAAGTACCTACAAGCCACACAAACAGATCTAACCCTCCAGTTCTGAGTAATGAACACACATTGGCTCCACCATCAATCAAATGCTGCTTTGACACAAACAGTCTGCCAAATCTCAAACCTCTCTGCTCTGATTAAGGTCATCAAGAAGGCAGATCCAGTCCTGAAAGCTAATTCAAAAAAATCCCTGTTGATAAAGTTTGCAGCTGACAGGGAAGAAAGATGAAAAAMAGGCAAAATGTTAATGGTAACAGCYCCACATAGCTTTCTTTAGCATAGAGATGGGCTGAAAAAGATGAATTTCAATAGTGCTAGATGAGTTTTCTCACAACACAAACAGTAATACAGCCTCTGCTCAAGGACTGCAATTGAGAGATACTTAGCCAGGATCAAACTTTGGGACCATAAGGAGTACTCAGAGGAGTGGTACCAATGGCTGCAGAAGACAGGACCTGCTGCTTCACCACAGAGCAGACTGTGAATTCTGAGCAGACAATACCTGGGTGCCATTTCCCACAAGGGCAGCACTGGAATTCTTCACAAGTAAAGTGTGCAGCAGGCAGGAGCACTCAGTCTCGGGAGAAACAGCCTGATCTGGAGTGCAGAGGAGAAAACCACATCCCAAATCCTGCTGCCAGAGGAAGGGCATGCACAGGGGCCTGGGAATGATGCTCAGGCTGTTGGATTCTGTGGGTGCACACAGAATGCATCRCATGGAAGTGAGGAAGTTGATGAAGCCTCCTTCAAACAATGTGAGGAAGTCTCCAGATCAGATCCTTGCTCCCCCAAGGGGAGATAACTGCCCTGACATCTTCAGCAAAGATGAAGGCAGGACACAAGCAGTTCAGAGAGATTTTTGGAGGGTGTCACAGAGAACTTGTTGACATTGGTACAGGACGGGCCAACCAGATGTGATGCACAGCTGGATCTGCAGTTCACTGACACAGGAGGAACTGGGTGGACATGGGATAATCAGTTTTAACATTGGCTGTCACAACCCAGGAACAGGGTTCAAGATGCTTAAAGAAAGAAAGTACAGAGCCCAGGTCTGGGAAAATAATGGAGTGAATCCTCTTGGAACACATTTCTGGGCACATGAAAGAGCAAGTGACTGGGGAGAGCCAGAATGGTCAGAAATCACTAACAGTAGATCCTGCTGGACCAACATGATTGTTCAACCTCAGAACCCAGGAGAAGAATGGATGGGGGAGCATAATACCAGAAATGGGACAAAACCCAAGAGATTTGTGTGTGACAACTTTAATGGCATTATTAGACTTGATTTTCTATAACTAATAATAATTAGACCTAATCTTTCCATTATATTACAAATAAATGCTTGACATAAAAAATGTATGCTTGTTTGTTTTCTTGCATTCATCCTCCTTACCCTTAGCAGGATTTTTGGAGTAACAGAAGGTCAAAGTATTTCAGCCCCAGTCAACACTAGCTACCAGGTCTACAAYATTTGAGTTGCTGGAGTTGCAGATTCCCATGTCACCTCTGTTTGCCTTAGCTTTGCAGGAAGCCCAAGTGGAACATTTCCTTTGAGTTTGCCTTTAAAAGGCACAAATTCACCAGTTCTGTGCAGAATCTATTAGATACAGTACAGATGAGTCTTGCAGATGCAGATGATAAATATGCACAGCATATTTATGTATGTATAATACCATTTCATGTAAGTGAAARCCAGCCTTTCACATATTCCCAGAGTGTCCTTCTGGGATCCCAGCTGAATAGGAATGCCTTGTGCCCAGGAACTGGGCCACCTGAGCTGCCACCTGCAAGGGCAARCCGGGACAGAGGGTAACTGGAGTCAAGTAGAACAAGAACAAAATGGAAAATCTGATGGAATAAGGTTTAGTCATACCCCTCACCCCTCCCACATCTAACAACAAGAAAGGGACAAAGAGACAACATAACAAAGGAATTGAGGCAACAGGATCACACAGGGAAGCAACTGAAGCCAGTTTGGGATCCCAAGATGAAAACCTCCAAGTCCAGCCTGTTCTGGCCTGCTCCTGTAAGCAAAGCTCCTTCTTCCCCATGCATGGCTGCTCCTCCATGTTCTCCCACCAGGCTCCCCTGGAGATTGCCTAGTTGCACCCCTTTCCCTGGTAGGTTCAGAGCATGCAGCCTGCCCTTCCAGCAGAAGGATGTCCTCCACRGCTCAGAGTGCAGCACCTAGGCTGCACTCCCCTGCTGCTCCAGCCCGTCAGTCGAAAATACCATTTTCTTTGCTTTTTTTCCCTCTTCCCCTCCCGCCTTTCTTTAGTTTATTTTCCCCTTTATTTTTCTTCCTTTAAAACACAAAACCAGAACAAACAATACTACAGAATAATTGATCAGCATGGGGAAAGAGTTGGGGATCTTTTGAGCATACACCGACAACAAAAAGCACAGAGAAAGCCTTCCACTGCAGGTGGCTCACAGTCACCCAGCTTCAGGATAGGACTACACCAAAACCTGAAAGGATGTAATGTGCAGATTAGCTTTTTATCCAGGTGTCACAAGCCTCTGAATAATTCCCCCTGATGCGACTTCTCACACACAGCTTTCTGAATAGCTGACAGCCCCATCAATAGAGCCACTGTCATTCTGAGATTGCACAAGTGCAAGCACAGATGCAGTTCTACAAAAAAAAAAAAAAACAAAAAAAACAAACCAAAAAAACCCCTCATCTATTTGCTTTTTGAGCAAAACAATTTCTCATAAGAATATGCTGGTTTCTATATTTCAAGACTCTGAGCATTCTCCGCCTCCTGCCTGTTACCCAGGGAGACTATATGATGGCATGGTCACCATGGAAACAGTGGACAAACTTAAGATGTTTTCATTGCTGTAGATAAAAGCCATCTGCATTATTTTTTTTTCATTTCTGTTTCTCACACCACCAGCTCAGGCTCCCAAGCCAAACTGGCAGCTGTTGTTCCACCCTACAGCCAAGATTCATGTGCCATTCCCAAAGCAGGATCCCCACGATGTCCCTGAGCTCACAGGTGAGGGACAGGGCAAATCTCCAACAGGTAACAGCAGCATCTGGTTGCTGCAGCAGCCACCTGCCCTCCTTCCTCCCCCACCTCATAGCAGCCCACTTGGAAGATGTTTCTGAAAGTTTTTTGACCACATTCCAAGAGGGGAAAAGTACACMGTTTGCCTAAACAGACAAAAAARGGRCAGARGAGGATTTTKGTRCATTTAAAAAAAAATKATATTCCAACTCAGGTTTTGACTTTTTATTTGAGGTTCTGAGTTATTAAAGATGAACTTTTTTTCCTCCTAAATTGAATAATTTCCATTCCCCCATATTCATTCAAAGACCCTWATTGGCTGTACAAGCTTCCCAGCTTTACTTCCAAAATCTCCTGTCACAAATGTGATTCACTGTCACAAAGATACAATCTTCTACATGTTGGGCACACCTCTTATTCAAACACAACTTTAATCAAACAATTTTAGCAATAGATACCACCAAAAAAAAAAATTTACCCACATAAACAGGGAACTCTGCACCCTGAAAAAAACTGGGCTATGATGTACCAGTTATTTTTACTAATACAGCATTTCAAGGGTGGGACACAGACTTGAAAATTTCAGAGTGGAATCATAATTTCAATTTTTTTTTTTTGTCTGATTTAGGAATTGGCAATCACCAGGAAAGTCCTTGACCAAAGGCATTTGACACTAGTGGTATCATCTCTCTATTTATGCAAGAATAGCTAAATTTATAAATAATTATGTTCATGATATATGAGATGAAAGCTCAGTAAGCAGTCTTGAAGCTGGACAAATAAAAACACATTTTCTGCTGTGGTAGGCCAAGATGACGGAATACAACCAGAAATATCTATTAATTAGGCATCAAATTAAGTTTCTCCAGTGTTTTCCAGACAAAAACTGGATGTTCTGTTACACAAAATAATTTCCTGGAGGTTGAGTTTTGGATTGCTGTGCTTGCAGGTTTTTGGCTTTTTAGGAAACTTTAGGATGTTTCCGTTTTTCTAGTCRTTAAGTCAAATTTGTGACATTGCTACATGAGTATACCCTTTCCAAGTACTAAAAAACYATTGTAAAAAGCCAATTACTTCACAATGGCACTTCAATTAAATTGACAGACATCTCAGAGAATGCTTCTCCATTTCAACAGCCACTTGTAATTCTGTTTTAATCTTTCAGTGGGTAGAAATGTATTGTTTAATGTTACATGCCTGCTATGTTCTTATGCTCTCTGTAGCCTAYAAATCCTCTGACTCCTATCAAAACAACACTATAAAATAATTTTATTAGTGGATTTTGTTAAAGTTGGGAGCTTCCTACCGAATTAAAGACCTGCGTACAAGTTAAAGACAGTCACTGAGGAGGCAGCTGGTGTTTTGACAAGCCTGAGTTKGTTCCCTGCTTGTTTACAGCCAATTCTACCCTGCACAAGTCTCCAACAAAATCCTGCCCCAGGCTGTGATYAGGACACTTCTGAAGCAGCTCTAATAAAATAGACTTTTTTTTTTCCTCTTATGCTAAGATTATTTTTCCAAATGTCACATCACTCATTACTTTTTACTTTGAATCCTGTCTATCTTCTTTGCTAAATGCATAAACCAGAACTGAGTATGGTCTTGAAATAAAGGTCTTAATGTTCAATTAAGAAAAAACTATAAAAAGTTCCTATTACCACTTAATATTCTCATACACTTGAGAATTACAGATGTTTGTTCATCCTGTCAAGCGATCCCCAAATCCTTCTTTACTACTGTCATTACGCCACTGATAATGTACACAAAGCAGGAATACAATTAGAGGCAGCAGCTCAACACTGAATTAAGAATACAAGTAAATTACTGCTAGCTGTTTTCAGACCCCAACTTCAAAACATAACTAGTTTAAGTTTAAAATTTATTACTTTAAATCAGTGAGAAAGCCTGAAATGAACTGACAGTCAAAACTATCTAAATTCAAGGAAAGTTAGTATAAGCTATAGRGAAAAGATCATTGAGATTGAAAATATTAATAATATCTTTAAAATATGGTTTTCAGTCTTTCTGCCAAGATTTGCTACTTCCATACGCTATTTTTTAGACAAATAAATAATAAATAAGCATAGGAAAAAATAAAGCTCTAGTAAGATGCAGCCTTTTGAACTGCATAAAGAATCCCTCAGTGGCAGACAGAAGACTCTGGATGTTTTGTGTTTCCATATCAGCATCACAAGAATGCAGCATTCAAAAAAAATTCAGCCTAAAGAGAGGCAAGGCATTAGCAGGMTTTGGTCAGTCTGTGACTTTAATCTCCAAAGGCTCTGAAAGAGTGTGTCTTTTTAAAGCAGAAAGGGATCAAAAAAATGAAAATGCAATTCTCCACCAYATTTTAAAGGTGGAGAGTTCCAGAAAGGCTCCTAAAACAGACTTGTTCTTAAGAAGATCAGCTCTCCTGCAATGTTACCTAGCCAACATTTTTGATTATTTACTCTTTCTCCAGTGTAGTAGTTGAAAGCAGGGACATTTATCATCCTTTATGTGGACAAGATGCAATAATTAAGACCATCCTCACTAATTCAACCTATTAACTTGCTAAGTGAAGGAAACCTATACAGGCCAGAGTAGGCGGTCATGCCTAATAAGTTTAAAGATCTCCTTTCATTTATCTTATCAAAGATGAAATCAAGAGGCATTTTGTCACAATTTGTAAATGTCCATAGGCCAGAAAGGATTTATTTTTAGAGACCAATCTACCAGCCAGAGTTTAATGAAATCTAATGGCTGCATGTTGCATAATAATACCATACTGAGTTTTTCCAGGCTCCCTTATGTACTGTATAGAGCTGCAGCAGACAACACACAAGCTTATGACTCCCTCAGTGCAGCAGAAGCAATAGGAAGATTTGAAATTGAAGCATTTATGATGAGATTTATTTTATGGTTTGAAATTCTACCTGTCATTCGAAGTATAGTAATATCTTGCTCTTAAATAAAACCTATCAGTGTAGAGAGGAGAAATTATTTGCTTTACAAAAATTCTTTGGGATGCAGACTAAATSAAGGCAGCTAAATGCTTTCTCTGCAAATTTGTTTTGCTGCAAGTCAAAGCTATATCTGGAAGGCCAGCTGTGGAAAACAGCATATGGAAGGACTTGATGCTGCATTTTGGAAGTTTGGCAAGGTGCAGAGCACCAGCAGCTGAGCAGGGTGACACAAGCACARAATCTGGGGACAGGATGTGACAACAGGCCAGGAGAAAGAGGGGCAGGCTGAGGAGCTGTGTCTATGTGGAAGGCTGGCTAAGCTGAGAAGGGTCATGTAGACATTTTACAGCTTGRTGAGATGAAGGAATGCAGGTGTCACGCTCAGATAGAATAATTGCTGAAATTGTGTGAACCATCCTTCTGAGGCRATGGGAAGGCAATGCAAGGACATCATGTTTTTAAGMYRCTGGAAACYCCCTMCGAGGTATTTGTRTTAGTTAGCCTTGGGAAAAAGTAGAAGCAGATAAGGGAAATTTGGCAAAKGAATCATTAAAGGTGGAGTTGACGTGTARGACGYGGACCTATGAAATATATGTATTACAGAATATGTATGAGCTAATTATGTATGTTATAAAACTTAGACATTGTTTACAATAAATCRAAKTTCGCTTATAACTCATATTGAGTGGTCTGAGTCTTCCCTTCACCGACATGTCTAAGAAAGAAGAGGTTAACCAGGCAACTGTAAAAGACATGGACACTGTAAGTGCCACCTGCACACTTAAATTCAAATAAGACAAGGTGTGCAGAAAGCAAGATACAGGACACTGGACAGTCTTGCAGCAAGGTGCTTGAGAAGAAAAGTTACCAAGAAATGACTGGATAAATACCTTCCTTTAACAGACCTCTGCCTTGTTTTGTAACTACAGATGCTCTTGCATCCACAGATACATCCATCTATACCACAACTAATTCTGGGAAAGTAAAGGGCAAGGATGAGATATAACTAAAACATTCTATCACATACAACTTTAGGAACTAGTGAGAGATACGTAAAAGTCAATACTGCTTGGAGAAGAATACTGCTGTAGCATTAGTACTAGTAGTACTAGAGCTGCTTTTTACTTCAGTACATATGCTAAGTAGTTCTGGGGGAAAAGAAAAAAAAGAACAAGAAACCAACGAGTTAWTTTTGAGGGCTCTTTTTCACCTGAGATATTCATATATTTGTTTTCACCTTGTTCTGATAGCAAAATTGAGTGCTTTTAGCCAACCAACAGTTTTTCTCTGTTATCAGAATGTATGCATAGAGGTASCTCAGACCAAGCAAGCCCTGAAACGATCTCCTCCCTTCTACTCTTCCCAAAGAGTTGGAGTKTCTCTATTTATCTGCTGCTACAGCCAAGAAACCGTGCAAACATCTGCAGCAGCGTAGCTCTGCAAACCACCACTCCTGGAGCTGCCCATGTCTCCACAGCCATCCCCTCTCTCAGGATCATCTTTACATCTATCTAGTTTACAAGCAAGCTTTCAGAAGTCTTCTAAAGACAGACAGCTCTGTGTTTCTTGAAACACAGTGCCATTGCTCCCAGTGATGATGCTGGCTTGTGACTTAAAAGGACAGTCAAGCCTTTAATCCTTTAAAATTACAAGATGAAAGAGAGGATTGAAGCAATATTTTCAAAAATGTCAAAGTGATTCATATGTCTAGTTCTCTCCTGAAATTTTGAGAATGCAGGCTTTAAAGTTGCTTAACAACTTATTTTAAGGGACCCAAATCTCTAAATAATAAGTATGCTCCATTTATGTAAAAATGAAGTGAGAGCATGCTCAGAACTGATTCTTAAAAACATTGAGATTAAAGGAATCAGAAGATAGAAGAACAGAATTGTTCCAATTTTTCCAGCATGTCAGAACAGAGCAGCCTGTGTTTCTATAATTGGATCTTTMGCATCTGATAGAAATGCAAATTATTTAGAAGCAAAAAGGGTTTGCTTTTTATATTTGCTGTATATATATTTATTTATACTTGGGAAAAAATACAGAGCTACAGTTAGAACCAAGTCAGCCCATTGCTGAGAACTAAATAACAAGGGAGATGGAGATTTCTGGGGAAAAAGAAAAATTAGAAACAGCAAAACCAACTCAAAAAAAAAAAAGTTTCATATTCCTCTGTAAAACTCCTTTCTGTTTATTTATGGACCCTCCTAAAATAACCAAGACTGCAGAACACACAGCATTCCCTTGTGCCAGCTCCCATGGCCGAGCTCTCCTTTAAAATATTCTATAGGACTCTCATCCTTCACTTCAACACTCCTATTTCTGCCTGATGTGGAAGACAGTCTGGCTGGTCTTTTAGAGATTTTCCCTTCCAATACCCACCCAGGTGTTTCTTTATGACACTAAATGCTGGGCTGGAGTAGTCACTAAGCAAATCCTTGCTGCAATCAAAGTCTGAGTTTTTGACTTCTGTTTTGGTGGCTATTTGGCTTTATGCAGCAGCAAGGAATGCACTACCACTGAACCTTATAGTTTATATCACTGTAATTTTTTTTTTTTTTTTTAAATACAAATGCTTTAGCAGACTAACTCTATGTAGCTTGTCACTGGCTCTTGACTGCAATCAGATGTGATGATAATAGGGAACTTCAGGGTGCCAGCAACATTGAGGCAATTGGAGACCTACTCCAGAAGACAGGAATAACCTAAATCTCATTACTTGTCTACAATCCAAATAAAAACAAAGCTGAGGAGAAAGCAGTTATTTCTCAATTACCCTATATATTGCTTTTTTTTTTTATGTCTCAAAGAAAAGCTCTTTTTTTATATACAAAAATTAAAAGTATATATACAGCTCTTTTCTCCCACATATTTCTAAGTACCATTTTAAGTATCTGGTTAGATCCTAGTTTAGCATCAAGGCTACATCTCTGGATGCCATAAAGCTTTTGTCCATTCACTTCTGCAGCTTACTTTCACTGGATCAACAACAATTCTAGGCCTACAGGCTGCCTACTAGAAGGCAATGACATCTTTATATAATGTGAAAGCCACATGTGCTGAAAAGACATTTGCTTTTYATCTCTCACAGGAAATCAAAGATAATTAGGTAATCAACACTGCTATTTGAACAAATGGAAAACAAAATAAAGCCATCAATATCATCCACTGCCCAGAATCCTTAAATTCTAGTTTATGACAGAATAGTGARTTTTAGCAGATTATATATTCAGCTGATTTCTGTCATCAACAGAAGTTTCAAAATAGATAAATTCCAAMCTTTAACTCAGAATAAAAGGAGCAGTATTTCATATATACATAAATAAGCATGAGACAAGTCTGCATTAGTTTGTTTCATCTTTCCTTCCACCCATCTCTGCAATGCAATTTAAAGCTTTTTATCTGAGCTATTTTWAAATGTTTTACTTCATTGCTTCTGCTTATTTCCATTAAGCAAAATTTTTCTTTTCTCTGTTTAATCCAGTTATTAAACACACATTAAATTAAAAGGTTAGCCAAAAGATTAGGATGGCAGAAGAAAAGACTGATCAGAACTTTGTTTCCTGTCTAAATTTCCATTTGCATCACATTTCTGTTTATAAATAACATTGATTGCTCATCATGATAGATCTAACTAAGGTAGGATTTCTGCTTCTTAGGACAAACAGGTAGSCAATGGCTTTGGTTATATTTCATTCCAAAAGCTACTCTACTTTCTCAGGAGGAAGAGGTTCTTTGTAGGTTAACAAGTCAGCTGCCAGACTTTATGCAGTGGTGCTGAACTCTTTTGCCAGGGCTGTACAGGCTGGAGGAACCTGCCTGTCCTAAACCACGAGCAGCCAAGGAGCAAGAGCTCACCCACTGCCTGGACCTCAGATTGTACAAAGGAGAAGAGGGAGAGTGACAAATTCTGCTTGTTTACACACCAGGCAGCAAGGCTAAATGAGCAGAGGGGCAGCAGCTTATTTCTGAAACAGGGACAGTAAAAAACAGAAAGTCACTGCTGGAAACCAGGGTAGATGATGAATTCTTACGGGTCTTTTGGAGAAACATACAGCTCCATTCTACCCGTAGTTTACTGCATAGGCTTAATTTAGCCTTGCATAAATTACCATCTGCAAGATGCCCCTAAACATGTTTCTYTTTTCCCCTTGAGTTTGCAGCTTTCCACATCTCGTTCATTCTGGGCAATGTTAGCAAGSCGAACATTTTCCCACCATGTTTATTAGCTGGCATTGTTTCAGAATCAGTGCTGGTTTGTTTTCCAAGTACATCATTGCACCACAGCATGATTTAAGAGCTAAATTGTCACACTCCAGACCAAGATTTTAAATGTGATTTAAAAACCTMATGTAATACATCAGAATCATCACCAGTAAAATCACCAAAGAAAATTAAAAGGCACAAAAAGCTCCCAAGGTCTTTTGCATCTTCCGTCTTTCTTTACTTAAGTAGGGCTCAATGGAATTAAAAATGTCACTTAGCAAATGGCAAYAAATAGCTGCCCACAGTTCATCTTCTAGATGAAAACAATCCAAAACAGCAAAACAAAATCCTTATGGAATTTTTAACAATTTCGCTGACATATGTGGAGTTGCATTCTATGGAAGAAAAGACCTATCAAAAAAAAAAAAAAAAGTGGAAGAACCACTATTTTGAAAGACAGGTTATCAAGCTGCTTTTTGAAGTGTTCCATAAATTGTTAGTCTGAACTGCAGATACCTATTGCTAAGATCTCAGTGCTGACAGCCTAAAGTCAGCATTTGGAGATGAATCCTTGAATACCACATCCCAAATGTCACTGAGTAACTGACAGGATGGCAACTCAGAGTCAGGACTTTGATAGCGAGTTTCAAAATTTAAAAAAGCCACAAAAGATTTAGTTTGCAAGTGTTTAACAGAGATGTCTTCTGGTCTGAARCAATATATCCACTGTGCATGTTCTGTTTTAAGTGGCAGATGAACAGATGCATCTTGTCACTATGAAGGACATGATTGKATTTCAGGAAGCACTGAGAAAGACATTCCCTGCCTATCACCAAAAACATATCAAAAATACACATCCACTCTTACGGGTCTATGGACACCATTTCTTTCACTGTGAAACAACCTGACAGCAGAGCTTTYCCTAAGCCTTCACCTGAAGTACAGACCCACTCAAATAAATTTTCAGCTGATTTTGACACTTCATCGTTAATGGGTTAAAAACAGCATGTAGGCCTAACGCAATATTCAGTTGAATGAAAACTAGCACATTTTTGGTTTTMTTTTGGAAAAGAAAAAAAAAAAAAAAAAAGATAAAATTTAAAAAGTGGTGCTCCTCACCAGCTTGCTTAGTTTGGCTAATTTTCTTAGGGCTCCCATTGAAACCATGGACCTCTATTTTACTTCAGTAAGAACAAATGCAAATTTTACATTTTCAGAACTATAGATATAGGATAAATTAATACACCAGGGAGGGGGGGGGGGAACAACAAAGGGGCAAGAGGCAAGGGCTGATGAGGTATTTTATGCTTAAATTAAAAAGCCAAACACCATACCAATAATATAAAAGGAAGAGTACTGCCCATAAGGAGACTGCTTTTTCCCTGAATGGCACTAGCCGGGTCTTTACCAGCATGCTCAGTTGTGTCTGCTAAAACTAAAGGAGTATCCAAGCTCTTCACAGTTGGCCATTGGGTAAGGAGTGGGATCCAGCAGAAGTACAGTTTGTAAGGAAGGGTTAAATGAGTTGGGACAGCTTGTCCTGGAAAGTGAAAATTGGCAATCATTCAGAGTCATCAAGCATCTAAGTGGCAAATTAAAGCAGCTTAAGGTATCATTTTCTCCTCCACATCTTCTAGCAGTAAAGCATGGGCTTGCATCACAGATTTAAGGTAGAAAATGTTTCCTGTGCCCGCCACTGAAAGGTGGAATGTATGACTAGGAAAGGATTTGACTCTCCATCACAGGAGGTTTTTAAGAATAGGGTAGAAAAACGCTTATGAGAAGTGACAGTTACAATCGATCCATTTATATTTGGGTGRATATATGGAAAACACAGCCTCTCAAAGTCCTTTCAGTTCTCTCCAATTTACCTGTCAAGGATTTTCAGAGTTTACATCACGAGCCTAACTTGAATGTCTCACATTTTTCCCACGCTGCAGCCMGTTTAATGGCAAAGTGAAGCAGCTCTCGAGACAATATTACCCAGGCAAATTGGGATAAGAGGCAATGGAAGTGGGACTAAGATTTGACAGACAAAGGAGCAGGGAGCAGTATTGTTTCACCATTCAGTTTACAGCCCACAGCAAATCAGCTTATGCACCCAACAGTAACAAAAAGGTGAAGGAAAACATTTCAGATCTGCAARGATACACTGGGGTATTAGAAAGCTTCTCTCTCCATTGCATCCCAGCTGCCTGCTAACAGCACTGCAGGCAGATACAGAGAAACACTGCTGCAGTGCTACAGAACCCCAGTAATTGCTGAGTRCARGCCAGCACTGAAACCTGTGAAAACMRTGKAGCTCAGTTTGCCAGTGACTGACCTTCAAACCTTGACAGATTTGGCAAGGAAAAAAGGTCTCAGGCACAACCATCAACAGAAAGAAACAACAGGAATAAGAGCAGCCAGGAATTAAAGAAATTTTACATGAAGACTGTGACGAAGGTTCTCTATATTTGAAAAAAAAAAAGTAAAAAAATGCCATATGCTGACCTAATATTATAAACATTCCTGAGCAAGGCCGTAGGTGTAATAAAACATTTGTGTTAATCACTGTACATAGTTTCCTTTCCACAACCATTACAGCTACCGACGAGCTGTGTGGCTTCTGATCAGATCAGGGCAGATGACGCTCTACTTTAAGTTGAATTGGGTCAACCCAAATGAATTGATGATGACTCATTTCAGAGCATACAGCTTAGCAAAATAACAAGCTGGCGGAATTTATTCTCTCATATGAGACAGTATTGTTATTATTACTAGGAGTTAGAAAGTCTCCTTCACTTGTACTCTACTGAAAACATGCAATCCTTCTTGTGGCTCTGCTGTCCCAGTTTCCAGGTATTGTCATCCTGCTGCATGGGGTGATGCTTGGAATCATTTCAAAGCTGAAATCCAGGGAAGCAAAAATCCTGTGTTTGAAAACTGAGTGCCAGGAGGACTCCAGAACAGTTTTCCAGGGTTTRTGATGGCCTCTGCAGAAAATTGCTGGAGCATACTCAGCTTGCTGCTAATTAAAAAAGCTGATTCTCTTTTCAGAGACACACAGAGCCAATGTTGGAAATAGTTTTCTTCACTGGTGTAAAGATATCCATGCATATTTTTGTACTGTTTTTGCTTTCTGTATCATGTAATAAACAACAATGAATTTGACTTCTTAAACTGCAAAATCCTGCTCATGCTCAGTATTTGCATTGTTTTGTCAGTAACATGAAAAATTGTTCTGCTTTAGTAAACATTCTCTAGACAATGTATTTTATCATGCATCGGGTACACAGGAGCACTAAACCTACAGYGACTTTTATATTGATAACATTATCAATAATATATGTATGAATGGAGCTTAAAAACTCACTTCATCAAATGGCAGACTGATACCACAGTATTGTAGAATCACGGAATTTTTGTGTTGGAAGGGACCTTTWAGATCACATRGTTCCAACCCTGCTACTMTGGGCAGGGACACCTTTCACCAGTTTAGACCGCCATCCAACCATCCCTGGATACTTCCACGGATGAGGTATCTGCAATTTCCCTAGCCAACATGTTCCAGTGCCTCACCACCCCCACAGTAAAGAGTTTTTTTTCTCCTAATATTGAATCTAAATCTACTTTTCTCCTGTTTGAAACCATTCCTCCTTGTCCTGTCACTACACACTCTATAAAAGTCCCTCTTGARCTCTCTTATAAGCTCAATTAAAGCACTAGAAGGCCACAATTAGCTCACCCTGACACCTTYGCTTTTCCAGGCTAAACAAATCCAATTCTCTCAACCTTTCCTCATAGGAGAGGCGCTCCCTCCCTCTAATCAGCTTGGTGGTTCTTCTCTGGGCTCACTCCAACAGTTCCATGTCCATCCTGTGCTGGAACCCCAGAGCTGGATGCAGCACTGCAGGTGGGGTTTCACCAGAGCAGAGGGGCACAATCCCCTCCCTTGCCCTGCTCCCACACTGCTTTTTATGTAGCCTGGGACACGTTTGGCTTTCTGGGCTGCAAGGGCACGTGGCCAGAGATAGGATCACTCATGTCCTACTTTTCATCCAACAGCAGCCCCAAGTCCTTTCCAACAGGGAAGTAAAGCTTCCTAAGCAGGTAGGGCAGAGCAGACAAGAGCTTTAAAATTTGGCATTGGAGTCTGACTTGGGTAGCAGCACAAGAACCAAACACAGTTTCTCTGCCSCACGCTGGCCCTCAGTAAATGCCCAAAGGAGCATGACAAGAAGGTGCACTTCAGCTCTTCTCACTTACAGCCTGGCTTCCCACAGAACCCACTCTTAGCAGCAGTTCAGTCCTCATGGGTTAAGAAATGGAAAGGTGGGAGTGCAGGAACACGTGTCTGTCTGACTGTAATGAACACGGTAATTTCCGACAGCCGGGRAAATCTTAAATCAGTACGAGCAAATACATCAAAACTCACCTTGCAGTTTCTGACTAATTGCAATGTAAAACTGCCATAACATCCTAAGCACAATCAATCATAAGCAGGCAGACTGCAATTAAATACATGGATACTAATCAGAATCAGCCACAGAATTTCTTACATCAGTCTCAGCTATGCAGAAGAAAGTGCAAAACTTTAAGGATTCCTTATCCTTTAAGGATTCCTTATCCTTTCCTAGGTCACTGTTTCCTCTCTAACGTTTTAAGAAGTAGAGAAACCCAGCAGTTTCTCCTCCTATCACTAGAAGTGACCTCATCCAACTATCACATCAATGATTCTTTGATGTATCTCTGTCCCTACAGTGTCCTGATAATAAAACAAAAACATCAGTGACTACAGAAGSCAGGAAAAAACATTGTGCCATGTTTTATGCACTTACAGTGCTGTTATTTATAAGCTGCCACTGACTTCTGAAGCTCAGTCTTTGTGCTGCTCAGCCAGGGCTACCAAGAGAACCCATTGCTCAGAATATTCTGTGTGGCCTCACAGGCTGTGTGAGGGCTCATGAGAGTACAGGACCTCTCTTTGCACTGTGATGAAGRGCTTCTTTCCTTCAAGATTCATTCCTGATTTACACCACAGAAAGGCAGTAGCAACACAAGTGAAGCAAGTTACACAACATGGAGAGACTGAACCTGACCTTACAGCTCCCAGTACATATTTAAACCACTTCATGCAATTCTGAGAGCAAGACAGTCCTACTTGATTCAGCACCCAACCCATCCATATTCTMCTTCCATGAATTCTCTTTCTGTAAACTCAACATAAGTTCAGACTGAAAGCAATCAACTTCTGTGATTCCTCCATAAGTTCATTATCACAGCATCTACATGCATAATACATTTTAATAAATTTATTTTCACAGCATACATATGGCAAGGAAAACTT
>NW_026623342.1:889153-916912 GCF_030028575.1 Malurus melanocephalus
TTTTCAGTAGACTTATTTCATGGTGCTCTTCCACGTTCAAAGCCCAGCTACTATTAACTCCAGCTGCAGCTGCAAGTACTCAGTGCTTCTGCAAATCAAACAGTGAGGTCGCAAGTCAGCAACCCAGAAAATGAGAGCCACCTGTGAAAAGCTCTGTTCCTCTGCCGTGACTGGCACTGCAATGGCAGAAATGCTTCTTCACAGCTGTTCTGCTGTGCCTAAGGCTAKGATAGATAACTGTTTATTTTGTGAAGAGTTTTCTTAATTATTTTATTTTTAACAGAAATAGTAAACTATTTGCAAACTCAGGTTGAATCCMGTTAATAAGGAGCTGGACAAGCAGGAGAGCTCTACAGGGGTGTTCTTTCTGAAGGACACATGCCWGAGGGCTGGAGCAGGACCTGGCCCAGCCAGCCCCACTGTTTGGTGTGGGCATCAGCATTGCAGAGATTTTGGCTGGGCTCTCTTTCTGTCACCTGCCATGTGACCTTCCTTTCAACAAGGAAGCAGTTGCTGAGAGCTGATTCAAGATCATGGAAGTAATTAATATTTCCTGCCTGTGAACAGCTTCCCATTTCATTGCAGAGCAGCAGTGATCTGAACTGGGGGGAGCCAGGGAGCAGGAGCTTGGATAGCTCTGCTGGCCACCTGCCTGCAGCATCCAGGGTCTGCTCAGCCAGCAGGATCTGTGCCAGCTTCCAGGTGCATGGCTTTGCTTCAACACAAAAATTGCACTTGGGCCACCTGAAAGTCGAGAGCTTCGACAACTCAAGAGCCACAAGAGCTTGTGTTCAGGATAAAGCATTAACAAAACTAATCTTTTCTGGAGAGCTCCTGTAATGATTCTTTCTGTCTACAAAACCAGTATGATATGAGTTGGGTGTAGTGCTTGTAGAGGTTTTTAGATCGTTTTACAATTCACTCATGATTTTTTTCCTGAGTGATATTCATTTCATGATTGCCTTCGAGATACATCCATGCTTTGATTTTCTTTTTCATGCATCATTTTTGCCAAGCCTCAAGCTTTACAGTGAGTAGCTGTCTTCGCAACCAGGCCATAGGGATAACTCAAATTGTTCCCTAAGGAGAAGAGTTTAGTGTTTACTCTTTCAGAATTATGGTTGTGGAAGAAGATGACTTGCACTTCCATTATATATAACCTTTCTGCTGCCCACTGCATTTATGTCTCAGCTATAAATCCCTCATCGCTGTCATTAAGTGCTGGCCACTGCCTCTGGCCACACACAATAAGGAGGCACAGTAGTAAAACTGACCTTACTTCTGGCAGCATGCTGAAAGCAAAATTTTCAGAGGAGTTTTCTTCTGCTCAAGTAGCTATTTGAAGCTTTTAAGCTACACAATGTTGTGTTATCTTTCTTCCTTCTATTTCCAATCTCTTTATTAATTCCCTTTTTATTCGTAGTTAGATATAACAAAATTGGTAAATGCCAGTTGCATAAACCACTCAGACTAATGAACAGCAAAGCACTATTTAATGCTAGKAGGCTTCTGTCCTCTACATTAATCGCTTTCATAAAGGACATATCTATTATTTTTCATGTTGCTTTTACAGGCATACAATGAAATATTTTTCAGTTATAAATAAAAGGTTTTCAATTTCCTTTATTCAGCTSWTTTWATGATTTTTCTTASTTTTGTCAKARYTTTCTGACCACMTCTGGCTTGGTAAGTTGTCTTTGAYRATTYAATTGCCTCRCCTTGGCCGYCTTGTCTCAATCCATCTTKCTAGGTAGGTGCTGAACCAGTCACCTGCACATTTGAATCTGTCACTTGTTCTTTGCTGCTGRACACCAGCCTTGCACGTGTGTCTTCTTGTGCCCTTCACGCCTTACCCCTGGTTTTAGATACCAGTTGCACTTTTGCTTACCAAGAGTGTTAGAAGTCCCAGGAATCTGGYTATCTGCACAATAATATTTGGTTAGCTACCCCTGGCTTGATGCTTGCACTCACATTTTCAGCTGCTGCTGGCTTCGAATCTTCATTTGCTGTAAACAGGATGGTCCATACACGGTGTGACATGAGCTGTACTGGAAGGCTGCCTTTGCCTTCTGCTGGTGTTTTTCTCCCGTCTCRTAATTCTTTCTACACGCTTTGTTATTCTGATACGCTCCCACTTACCTATCCCTCTCCATCTGGAGATGGGAGGGGGTGGGTAKGGAGGGAAAAGCAATAAAACCCAAAGCCCAGGTTTTTGCCAGTCCTGACAATTATTTCTGCCTTATCATGGTGGAAGCTGTGCGGTGAAAAGCATTAGATGAGCATTCAAGCTCTTGACAAGAAAGCTGAGGCCCATTAACTGTAATAACACTTGACACCTTCTGCTGYTCATTATGCTATCAGGTTACAATCAAGAACTTCCTCAGCCAAACATTGTGGTGTCATCTGTGTTTGTATCTAACCCCCCTGAGGCCTCATGCAATTGAACTGCCATTGGCACCATTGAGGTACTAGGAAGAAAGCAAAATGTCCTTCAAAGCTATGTATATCAGCCAAAAGGCATCCTGAAGGTCAAAATGTTGTTTTCTTTGTAAATTGGTTTTTGAAAATGTTCCRAAGGGAAGTATCTAGCACTGGGGCTCTTGCCTGTGTGACTGCTCACTCTCTAAACATTTTCAATTAGGCATAATTTAATATGCAGTGTAAAGGCAGTGTGTCAGTAGCTATGAATTTACCTGTGTTTCTGTAAAAGTTATTACTCTGCTCATTCCATCTGATGATCATGGTCTTGTTTTAAAGCTTCTGCTTCCCCTAGGCTATCAGTTTGGTTTGATCTCTTCTTCCAAAGACTCTGCTGTTCTAATATTTCGCAGGAATGATCTTCAAATCATATTTTCAAACAAATCACTTCAAACCTTAGCTTAATGTGTCCAGGATTTTTATAAAGGACACCTAAATTACAGCATGAGATCATAAATGTTTCTATAGACAGCAGATACCTATAATTATTAAAGTCATAGGCCTGGGTATGCCTCCAGTACTGACACTGGACTATTGCCCTACTCTCCACAAATCCTGCAAAATATTTATCCCATAACCCTGATGTCCAGATCTTTATTTGTAGAATTACTTTTCCTTCTTTGTTTCACAGCTCCACCCCAAGGAGCAAGGGGCTCGTGCAAGCTGAATTCATTCACCATGTAACAAACACTTGATGTTTGCTCCTGCTAGTAAGGGAATCACAGCTTAATCCAGACACTGCACAAGCAGAGTTACAGAGATGTYATACAAGGTCTGGCCTGCTGAACAATAGGATTACCGGCAAGCAAATTGTTTTCCTATTGCATTTGCACAGATTAGACACATTGGATAGAGCAAATAGCATTGYAAAGCAAAAACAAGTTATCCAAAATAGTTGAGTGGCTTGCATGACAGTAATTGCTTCAAAGAGGAGTTATTTTTGTCAAGGTAAAATGAAATGCTTAAAAAACTATTTTAGTGACTGTAACTCGACCTCAAAATTTGCATCTGCAATAATGTAAATACAATTATTTATTGACTTATAAGCCCTCATTTGCATGACATGTATATTCATGTATTTTCAAAAAWATGCTGAAACGTTAAGGAGGAAAACAACAGGCAGCATAGCAGTGTTTTGCACTCCAAGAACATAAACATCACATTATACTATAAGACAAACATTTACAAATAAACACTTGCTTTCCTTTGGGGGAAAACAAAAAATGAACAAAAAAATCCCAAACCAAAATCACAGCATCAAATCTCCCACGTCTGTCTTGGTAAACTTGGCTCATCTGTCCCTCCCACCAGCAGCTTATTAGGAAAAGAGTGATCCTGCTCAGGTCAATAACCTTTATTAGGCAGTGGCTGTGTAGCTTTGCATGACAAATGCCTTTGGTTCATTTCCAGCTGGAAGGTGACAATATTCCACAAGTTTCAAAACCAAGTAAAATCTTACTAAACTTTTAATCCCATCAGGAAAAAAAWTTTAGAAAGCTAAAGATAGGTTGAAAGAATATGTGTATTAAAACAYTTTTCCGTGCATGAAGAAGCACTGAAACCATATCATTTTAAGGTGTCAGTTTAGGGTGGGGTTCAGGGGGATCTCTCAATCCTCTTGAGCTGTGGTTTCTGGTGGAATGAGAGCTGGGCAATGGCTCTGTGTACTSTACCAGGCTATCCCATCTGTGCAAATGCAGTGCCTGAGCCCACAGCAAACCCTCGTTAGCTAATGAACAGCCGGGAGAGCGCTACTGTCACACGGGTTCTTTCCAAGAGGTGTGAGTTGCTGCCTAAATGTAAAGCTGTGTTGCTCTGTCACTTGTTTCCCCCAGCATCTGAAAAGCTGCACTTTTCAGCACTTTTGATGGCCACTGAAAACAGTCAATCAAAAAAACAGAAGGCTTTTGGTTGAATGGAGGATTCACAGAATAAACTGAAAAGGCGATATTTAAAAAAAAAAAACAAAAAAAAACACAAACCAAACACCACTCCCCCCCAAAAAAGCAAAACAAAACCCCAAAACATACAAAGAAAACATTTTTAAATATCAGTAGCTGATATTGTATTGAAAACACGGAAACTTTGAATGTGAAGATACTTTTCCAATATGAATTGTTTAGCTGGTATATTCAAATTCATCGAGCCGAGAGGCATTGTCTGTTTCCTGGGCAGGGGAAGGGGAAGATTAACCTGAAAGCTAMAGGGACTGCTTCATCTCAGGTAGAATCCATATCAAGCATTCAAAATTTGAGTAATTTTATATGGTAGAGARAGCAATGATAGATGTGATTTTCTGACTACATATTGAAATTATTTTATTTTCATAACTGGCATTGGAAGTGTTAGTACAACATATTGATTGKAGAGATACATTCTGGAAAGAAATARCAGCTTGACACTGATGCCCTCAATCACTGGAAATCATCAAGATAATTGAGAGAGACAACTTCTGGGTCTGCTTCAAAATTACTATTTTCACAACAGCAAACTTAGGCCGATCCTTGCTTCACAACCCTGTTTTGGCCAACTGAGTGGCTTTCTGAGTTGCAGCAAACTGTGCCCAGCYTCCTCTGCCTCTAGAATTTCTTTTCTGTCATTTGTGTCACTAGTAGGTGGGTCCCTACTCTTTCCCTGTCTCTTGCTGCCACCTGGGCAGATCTCTGGGCAGACCTCTGCTCACCCACCCAACAGGAGCAGCCTCCCATTTCCATCTAGGTCCCACACAAAATAGTCCTTCTAAATAAAGGAAGGAATTTTTTTTTTTTTTTTTAACAAACAAAATACCTAAAATAATCCTCCCAACATTCTAAACACAGAGATGTCATCAGCCATGGCGTTGAATGAGGTTTTATCCTGGTTGTTCCACCTATTCTTTCAGTCTGTCAGTGCAACTGAGAYGGTTGTTTTTCTTTACCAAATCTTCCACCTGACCCACCCAATCCAGAAATTCAACCCTAACTTATCCCTTCATCTCTTCTTCTCCAATTCTTAAACTTCCTACTTCTGTTCTTTCTTTACCCTGCAGTTTGTTCTACTCTATATTCCTCTAAATTCAGTCTTCTTTTAAAATAAACTCTTCATTATGTTTGGCAATGGAGTTATTGCTTTCTGTATGTAAGATTTTTCATCACAATTACTTTTGCAGGAAGTGAGACTGACTAATAATAAAATTTCAATAACGTAGAAAAATGTTTTTTCTTCCAGAAAATCACAGGTTTTATGTGTATGGGGGGAAATTTTACAATGTAAAAATGGATTTTTTATTTTTTGCTTCAAATCCGGAAGGGTAAAAACAAGTCTAAAGCAGAATTTCTGCTTCCACCCTCCTCTCATTAAGCATGTTATTATATTTTTATATTATTATGGCTAGCTCCTGTCTATCACTCCCCAAATAATTCAATACACAGTTAATGCATCAGGTCTTGTGTTCCCCCTGTCAGCAATAGCAGCTTTTTATCCCCAGTTGTCATCTTTCCTACAAAACTCGTCATACCTCCACACACTGAGTTACAAAAACATATCTATGCACAAAAATACCCTCTTTTGAGCACTTCCTTTAAATCTATCCCAACAGGACTCTTGCAAATCCTTATGCACCTGTCAATCTGTTTAACTTGTTTTCTTACACTAATTGCTTGTGCTTTTCTACCACATTGGCTGCCTGCCACCACTATCATACATCTTGTACCAAGAGAACAGGATTTATGGAGTAGGAACATTTCTTTGGTTACTGAAGTTACATCCCATGAAAACGTACTCCTTCAGGAGGCCTCTTGCTATGAAAACAACCAAAATAATGAGAGAAAATAAACAAACAATCAAAAAACAACAAAAGAAAGCATTTTGGACACCAAGTTCTTAAACTCTGTTGTAACAACAAGCATATTTGAGCCTGTCTCTTTATGTCAAGCAGTGCTTCATTAAGCCCCCAATTCTGATGTGGTTGCTCAAAACAAATACATTTCTAAAGCAAACCAGTATCCTTTAAAGTTGAATTGAAAGGAAAGAAGAATCAAAACAGAAAGTATGTTTTCATGTTTTTATTAAAATGAGAGATGTTGCAAATGTCAGACTGGACAAAGAACTACAAAGRAAACAAGATGTTAAAAAAAATTTATAGAAGAGTTTATGCTCAAATACAAATTATATATAGAAGCTTGCATATGACTCACAAAGTTTATTCTTTAAAATTATAACATGTTCTTTATAGAATTGAGTCCCACAATTATTATTTTTTGTGTCATTTTGAGTAATTGAAAATACATTTTTAAAATAATAGTCCCATTAAATTAGACAACTAAAAATGGATGTCAAAAGTAGAAGTGAAGCAAATCCCTCATACCATTTTCAATAACTTTGTGAAGACTACTGACAAATATTTTGTGAGAGATGGAAGGCATTCCACCCTCACATATCTCCCCCGTGCTGTCCTCCCTGCACAAAGAAATGCAAAAGATGTGTTTGTGGTGGATAYTCATCTTTCTGAGTCCAGTGCCAGAAAGCAAAGATGAAAGCAGCCCACAATCACTTTCCATGTTGYTTTGCCTCTGCAGCTGAATCAACTGCAAAGTTCATCTTAAGTTTGAGAAAAACAGACCTTGCATCCTGAAGTCATTTGTTATGAGTACAATAAAGAAGACTTGTGCATTGATKTCTCAGATCCATGCAGTACTGTTTTTGCTGGCAAGACATCTTGGAAGCATAYCCTACTTTTTGTGGAAATTGTAAGAACAGCCTTATTTTAGAAAAATTATCTTACTGTATGTCTCAAACATTTCTCAAACACTGTGGCTGTGATGTAATTAGCCCGTAACATAACTAGATGTAATTAAAAATAAGAGGAAAAATATTATTCTCTTCTTTTTGGCACTATGAATGGAATATTCTATCTAGCTCTGGTTGTCCAGCAGCCTGGAGCAAGCAGCCGAGCAAGGAGAGGCTGAGGGAGCTGGGCTTGTCCAGCTTGGCTGAGAGACAAAATAACAGTGCTTGAAAATGGACTACAAAGAGGACAGTCCTGGCAGATAATGTAASAGTGGGCAATAAAATAGCTGCAAACTGCAGCATGGGAAAATAGTCAGGACACCAGGAATAACCTTTTCATTAGAGCAGCATGGGTTAGGTGGCCCTGTGGAGCTGTGTCTGCACYGTGGAGGTGTCTGTGGTTTGGCCARCTGAGCCAGAGCRYCCCTCTGCAGCRTGGGCAGGAGCTCTGCCTGGAGCAGGAGGTCAGACTGGGTGACTTTCATCGAGTGCACAAGGTAGGAAGGGATTCAAGAGAACACCTGAATCCATAAGTGGTGCTTATAGAGCACGACTAGAAGTTACACCTGAAATATAAATGTTCCCTACCTTTGACTAACCCTAAATATATACTTCAAATGTGAGCATAATTTAACTTTAATAACTCTGTTTAAAATTAAAATAGAATAATTTTTTTCTTGCCTGAAACTGGAGTTAGACACCTCCTCACACTGATGTTCATTCAGAAAGAATTAAAAAAAATATTTATAGCTTTCAATGGTAGTACTTTCTGTGAAGACTGATTCAGAGATTTACATAAGTGGGTCTACTCACACAGTCCTCATTTATGTCTTCTACCTTCAACTGCTTTAATTTTCATTCTTCTTTTTAAAGGTAGGTGCATGTGTGTGAAGGAGACAGGTATTATATTTCATTCCAGGTGCATCATGGCTTTGCTATCTATATGCAATTCAGATTTTAAAACAAACCAGAACAGCAGAATAACCCCACCGGCATAAATCCAAACAGTATACCTTGGCTGCTAATAAAAAAAAGGCTAGAAAAAAATAAGAAATGTGCACTGCCCCCAGAAAAGCAAGGAAATGGTCCATTGTTTTTATATTTATAATGAATGTGCTACTCCCTCAAACAAAACAAAGCATAGSCACACAACAAAAGCCTTCATGCCAGTACTAAAGGTTAAAGAAAAGTATATTTCAGAACTGTCTCTGACTTGTCATCTCCCCCACTACTTCCTGTTAATTTTCCATCTCACAGTGCTCTGTAAGAATTACTTCATGGTCCAGGCTATCTAGAGGTTTTCACAATGCAGKAAATCTACAGGAGTATTAATAATACACTTAAAAATACCTTTTTGAGGGGGACAAGGAAAGAATCTGCTCATCTAGGGAGATCCAGAAAAGGTAACTCTTTGAAAGGATCTGAAGGAATAATTTCCACACCTGATAGACACTTTTTAATAATTTCTGTAGTTTTTTCTTCCAAGTACCAAGGCATTTGAGATCCAGAAAACAAATTTTGAAGGAGGTGACTGTTGTATAATAAGCATGATAAAACTTAGCGAAAAGTGATGCTGGGAGATGAAGCTGATCCTGTGTGCACCAGGAGACTCACAGCTGGGTAAGCAGTCACAAGCTGTCAGTAAAGATGATGTAATAGAGACTTCCTGCCTTATTGAGCTTCATTATCATGGATACAAAAAAATATATCAATTAAATTTTTGGTGTTTGGTTTTATCTTTTTTTTATTATTATTTGACCAGTGATGTGCTTGCTCTGCTTTACAGAAATAACATTAAGTTCTAAATCCATGTGGCACTGAAGCTGACAGACAYAATGATGGAGTCTGATGCAGAGCAGTTTGGCAGGATGCTGCCGATGAACAAAAAAGGAAAAAAAAAAATCAGTGCTATATTTACAATTGCATGTAAATGGCTTCTTTTCCATARGTTTCTATAATTTATTTTTCACATACAGTAACTTTTATCAAAATTATTTCAACAGCAAGCTTGATGTTCCTTGTCTGGAAGCAACCTTTCAATACTTTTGGTGGCATGCACTAACWAAAACTTTTTTAGAATGTAACATACATAATATGTTACTACTATGTCATATATAAAATTATTCTAAATATCTTTKGTCGTGATCTGGAGCCTTATCTTCACAAGACACACCTTTGTCAGCAACAAACAAGGATCAGCTCTTCTGTGTGTGCATGTATATAAATATTTTAGCAAAAACAATATGGACACTTTTATATTGTATATATCACTTCAGAAATGCAAAATGAGATGAAATGCAAAATGAGATCACTTGGATGATGCAGAAGTACAATCCACTTAATACCACATTTTATCAGTGTAATTTTTTCCCCCCAGATTAATCTGATGGGTAATTCTAGTACAGAACAGGAATGCAATAATTTATCCCACCTCCGTCTTATATAATGGAGCAAATCATTACCCACTGTAAGTGAGTTTTAATTTGTCACAGTGGAAGAAGACAATTACAGGTCAATCTGTCAATGGAGTAATTTGAGGAACTAAAACTAGTTGACCTTTCTGGTATGCTCTTCCAGGACCAGAATCGCTCTCCTGCTAAGCACAACAGATGGCCARAGATGAGTGGTTCTGCTTCCTTGTGAAAACTGATTTGTTTTTCAGGGTTATTAGATAYGTAAAGAAGAGGATAGAGGCAAACCCTTACTTAAGAATCCATCACCAAAGCACTTCTGCAAAAGAGGCAAGCAAAGTGTCTGGGCTTCATTGAGGTCACCTGCAGCTGCTCCAACTCCAGCTTCAGCCTGGAGCATCCGTGCCAAGGGAGCTACAGAAAAGCGCCTCTTGGCACACTTGCATGCCAGAAATGGCACGCCCCAGTGTTACAAGTGCAAGTACAAAAATGGTGGAYGAGAACATCCAAAACATAAGAGCAGGAAAACATGAAAAGGCAAAAAAGCATGAAGTTGAGAAGATGAAAACATTACATGAGAAAGAGAAATTCATTTTGTAACAGTGACCAAATAAATTTTTTAAAACAGAATCTGGGGTCATGGAAGAAATACAACAAAAAAAAATCTCTTAAGTCTGGTTAAATAGTCTTCTCTTACACATCATAAAAATAAAATCAAAATGGGGAATCTGGAAGACAGCCCTACAGTAAAAGTGTTACTASTCAGTTCACAAAAGCCAAGAAACAACAAAAAAATTTACTTTTGTCCTTCATATATTAAATACAGAATCTGTTGGTTTTAATCTGCTCAAATTTCTTTTATTCATGAAAAAGGAATAACAAGGTGCAGTTGAGGGATCTTTTGCAGAGGAACATTTATGCTACCCCAAAAACTGTATCTTATTTTCCCCCAATATACTTAAGGCATTTGGTCTTCAATATCAGCAAATCACTTTACTAAGCTTGTACAAACCTTAGTAATTAATTTTCTGGAATGTTTCTGTCATATATTGTATACATAATTAAAGTGCATGATAGTATGTAYTTGTATCTTAGGTTGCCTAAAAAATACCTGATGCTAAGAAAAGAAGGTAACTTTTCAGAAGTMTACAGTTACTAATATTCTAAACATTTTTCTTCTTTAAGCATGTTGCATGTATTTTCATGTGAGATGAAGTTATGTGGCCACATGGGCAAATAGCATTTTGTTAATATGGTTGTTGAATATATTTTGATGCCATGCAGAGCAGGTTCCCAAAATGACTTGTTTAACAAGAATTTGTATTCAACAGTGTTCATAAATAAACAGAGCTTAAAAAAAATCCACTCATTAGTGGTGAGTGGGAAGCCACTAATTCCCTGTTGTAGGTCCTAAGCCAACAATTCCGGCTAGTTTTGGGCTTTCATTTTTAAAGCTATTAAGATTAATCCTTTTGAAGTAAATAAAGCATTTCAAATGAATGTATGAAAACCAGAAGAGTGAGTTCTTGATGCTGCAAAGTGCTTATGTGCTAGTTACAGTTTTACCAAGAAATTAAAATTTCTCATCAATTTTGCTGCTATTCATTTGAAGGTGTCCAAAGGAAAAATTGATTATTAGCACTCCTAGGATTCTTCACACACAGACACACACCCAATGCACAACATAAGATGAGTAAGGAAAGAGGCAAAGAAATTATGGTCTTGAATTTGAACCTCTTAGCTCTGATGCATGACCTACAGACTAACATTAAGTCCCTTGTTTACACTTAGCCATCCATGTAAGAGGCTAATCTGACTATATGCACTTCTGGCAAACTCTTCCCAGGCAGATGAACGGATTTTCCAGAAGGAATTTTTCCCATTCATAATCTGCTGGCAATACTTACTGGGTCAAAGTCCAAAAAGTGTTGCTAGTAGGAATGATGCATCATCTTAAATTWATGCTAAAATTTCTCACTACTATTGACTTTATAAGGCATTGTGATGCAAATTATGGTTCTGCAGGGTGCTCACAGACTCTAATCTCACTAATTCCTCTTATGCATGCCTAAGACTTTACATAGTGTAGATCAGAAAAGCATATCTGTATGAAATTAAATTTATAAAGCAAGGGTCCGAGAATAAAATTATCAAGATTAACGTACGTTGCATCTGGTCTTAACAATAAACACCAGAAATAGGCTACAATGCAAACTTAACCCATTCTATAATTAGCAAATGTGGCTTTTGGGGAAAAAAATATTGCCAAACTCTTGGGAAGTTTGTGAGTATATATACRTGTGTGTATACATGTATGTACATGTTTGCACATAAACACACATATAAAGTACTCAGGCTRAAAATTATGCAAGAATTATGCAGGCAGCTCATACTAGTTTAAGCAAAAAAAATTGCCACACAAGTAGGAATTGGAAGAGTCTGKTTCAGGTCTTCTGTTTCAGAAAATTCAGAAATATTGCAATTGCGGAACATTTAGGCAATACACACAGCCTTTATTCTCTAACTTAGTTTTCTTTGCGCATATGAGACATCTGCTTAGAGGAAAATGGGAAAATGTCACTTTTAATAAATATACAATGCTTGTGGCAAATTAAAATTGTATTTGACAATCCTAYAAAAGTACATAGGAGGCAAGTTTGTTAATGCTGATTATCTTCCAGATCTTCAATAGATTTTCAGCAGCCATTAAAATAGTCATCTTCAAAGAACTTGTCAGGGGAAAAGTAAAATATGGTTATGYGGAACAAATTCCTTCATACAAAGAWTYTTTTTACRTGRTTTCCTACCCRGGATGATCAATCTYTTTACAAGAAGAGGGAAATGGTTTGGATCACGTTTCCTACTTCCTTTGAATATATTGTGTAATTTTCTGTCAGTATCCTCTTAATTGTCAAATATTGCATGTCATTTTGCATTTCTTATTTCCCATACAAATGCACTAAAGTTTGTGTTTTAAATCCTGGATTTTGAAAGTAAACGCATACACAGACTTTAACAGACTCTACAAATACAAATTATTCCGTAATCTGATCACACATATTGAAATTGTTATTAACAGTTCAATCTAAAGAAAAAAAAAAAAAACACAAAGATTGTTACTGTTGTTTAATAATTTACACCTTGAGAACAGAGCATATGACATCTGTGAAGTCTCATTATGCTACAATGCCTGCCCAAGCCACTTCTCCATCATCTATCAAAACTCTTGATCTAAGCTTTACCAACAGATTGACTTTATAAAGAGCTCATCTTCCTTGATTGGATTTTTAAAAATAGCAGGATGCAAAAAATGTTGAAAAACAGTTCTAGTTCCATATCATCTGTGTGTCTGGGCTTAGATCTCTGCAATCCAGCCAGGAACAAAAAACTACTGCCTGTGGAAAGGACAGCTTCTGCCCACAGGATACCTGACTTACACTGAAATTGCTCCCAAAACAGCAGAGAACAACTGGGGGAAAGATTTCACTTTGTCAGAGAGCTTGTCTGAAAAGACTTCAATTTCAAAACCACTCAGAAAATATTCTCAGATCAAAATCAAAACCTGCATTCTCAAAAAAGGCTTCCTGGACATAGTTAAAATAGAGAGAAAATGGACAAGGTTTCTATTGGTGGCAGATTAATTGTTGCAAGACCCCAGCACTGCAACCTGCTGCTGTAACTGCTGTTCTAGCAACWCAGTGAGCTTGTATTTCTGATGCCAAAAGATCAGGTTCAGCCTCTAAAACAGTCCTGAAGAGAGCCATGCAAGGAAATTGCAAAGGAGTTTCTACTACCCCCAAGGGCAGGAATGGGTATAAAGTGTTCCTGGAAAGATTTTAGCTGGTAGGAGGGCACAGCAATGCAGACACTTTTGGATGATGCTGGTGCTATCAGACTTGCCTTCTGTTTTCCCGAGGTTCTGGTCTCAATACATCCTTCCTGAAAAGCAGTGGATTATTCATGTCCTTCCCACCCTTTTTCCATCAGCAGCGCACCCCTGAGTGACTCAGAAATTAGAAGCTTCCCTCAGGTGGTAAACAAATTCCTGTTTTGTCTTTCTAACACCTGTCTTTAAAATTACAGTTTTTGGAGACCATACCTGCTTCAAAATGCAGCAGCCTAACTGCATACATAAGTAAACCTAGTTCTGGTCAAAAAAAGAATTATAAGGACCTTTAAGCAATCCTCTGCTAACATACACATCCAGAAATATAAAAACACTCTAATCAAGCTCCTTAAAGGTCTGAAGCCATCTCTGACACTATTATTTTATGTTACTATTATTTCATTTTATAATAAACACTATAATATAGTACACCATATATGATGTATATACCACACTATTATTTAAACATTATCTTCTGCTGTATCAATATATTAGTGAAAAGACAAGACACCATTAAGTGCATTATAAAAAATGTTAAAAGCTTTTTTACAAAAAAAAAAAAAATGTTAATGAGAGCAACATAGCAAATGCCTCTGCAAAGRCCTCTGGCTGTCACATCTACTCTCTGCCCATTATGGGTAAAGAAACACTTGGACTTTTGAAGCACTTATTTGGCAAACCTCTGTATCTTTCATTTAGATAACACTTTCCACGACTTTCTGTGCTAAAATCCATTTCTAGATGTACAAGGTGATGTTAGGTTATAGGCTGGACTYGGTAATCTCAAAGCTCTTTTCCAATCTAGCTGATTCTGTGCTTCTGTAGGACCCAAAAAAAGGTGAGGAAAAGAAGCATTCTTTTTTTTCTAGGTCTTGATATAAATATTGATACAGATAAATCCAATATCTAAGCAGATCAGATYATAAAAATACTTTGTTTCACATCAAAGAAAAACTCAACAACTTCCATCATCCACCAGCACAGTGAATCACACTGGTGTCATGCATCAGTCTACATAAAACATAAACCTTCAGCAGGAAGCCAACAGTTGCCTATTGCCTCTTTCAATGAGGGAAGAGACAAGACACAGGTGACTTCTTTCTTCTTTCTTGCTGGTTTCAGGAGATTTTAATTTTGCTTTGTTTTAACCAGTGTTTCTTACTGTCCATCAGTGACACCATGAGGACACATGCCAAGTGTCCAAGACACTGTGAAGTGCTGCTCAGAGGCAGCAACACAAAACAACCCCTTGAATAAGGTTTGTTGGGGACAGAGCATTCATGAGCTACATGGACAGAGAAGGAAGCCTCCAGTTGCCCCTGTTCTGCTAGAGATTAGGGGCTGAGAAGTAAGAAAATTTGCTCAGGGAAGGATGCCCTGGCCTGTGTTGTTTCTGCTTGACTTAAGAACAGATGACAAATTATGTTTGTGGAGCATCATGTGATAGAATAGCAAATGGGAACAAAAAATATGCAAAAGAGTGAACCACAACTAGAAATTTGTCCAAGGTTTTCACTTGGGATCATCACTTCTCTCCAGCTCCCACACCTCTGCTACCACAATGGACTTTTCCAGACGGAAACAGAACTCTATTTTTTTGTTTGAGGAGCAAGAGTTCACTGCTCACAGCTGGGAAACAAGAACTGTGATTGTTGCATATGCAGTGGGACCATATTTTCTTTTTGACTCTTTCTGGTCCTCTTCTTCACAAAGAATAAGGGGAAATCAATCTAGTGGGACTTTTTTACTTGACAAAGGGCTTTGTTCATGCTCCCTAGAAAGATSACAAACCTCTCTACAAGGGTAAGTGAATGCAACAGGCAGTGCTTGGAAGGCATGGAATTTGCAGATATCTGGGAGCAGCAAAGATGCACAGGGTGAGTGCACATATCTATTCAAAACTTGGGAACAGGGCTGCATGCAACACAAACCAGAGCAGATGCAGGGAACCTCAGAAGAATTAAGTAGGGAGAGAAAGAGCGTAGAGATAAAAGCATTTGTATGCATTTACATAGATTAAGCTGGGCAAATTGACAACAAGCCAATAAACRCTTCTGGAAGTGGCTGGCAGCAATTGATTACAGGAAAAGGAGGGATGGAAAATCATAAATATCCAAGTACTTCCAGAATATGTGCAGTCATGTAACAAGATTGAACAGCTGAAGAGAAGAAAGTGATTTTCCAGAGCCACAAAGAAAATCGTAAGACCCATGGCATGTTTTTACCTTGCCTGGCGCACTACATCAGAAAGTTAACACGAATAAAAAGAAATTACACATCCTCTATTCTGGCGAACATTTCCAGACCGACCCAGGCATGCCTCAGAGGCCTCTATCCTTGCATAACAGCCCCTGACAGTGCTCTAGACATTCTTCTTTCTCATGGCAAACCCCCAAAGTCATGACAGCCTTCTGTAATCAAGCTTTTGTCTCAACTTTGTACCCTCCTGTGGTCTGTTTTACTGGCAGGAACGACCAAGAACTCATTTTGCGTTCATTTGCAGAGACAGCAGTCCAGACTCTTATTAACCTGTKAACCCACAACACTGTGWCAGCCTTGGTAAGGGTTACACACTYATTTATTTAGAGCAYTTGTTTCTCAAAACCAKCAACTSTATTAAAGAAACAAGAAAAAAATAATAGTGCTATAGATGCATAGTTTATAATACTGAAAAAATGAACAAATTTGCTGCTCATAATGTTCTCTTTGGTCCACTCCTCCCTCTGATGTATTGTCTCAATTTAAAAGTATGTTATTGATTATGAAGGCATTTATAATACTGTCTTGTTACACATAAGATAAACCAATACATTTGTTCATTTATGTAGATGCACACATTTTCTTCCCTGAAAACCGAGGAGCTGGATAATCTGCTGCAGTGCTAATGGAAACATACTGTTCCTTCCTCTTCCCAGTTTCTTAATTCTGTCAGGAATCTCTCATTTGACCTTGGGCAAGGCATTTCAATTCTGCGCCTGTGTTTTCTCATCTGTAAAATTAAAGCTATAATACCAACCTACTTCACAAGAGGGACAGTGTTAAATTTAATGCAATAATGTTTTAAAGTGTTTTCAGACAAATGGATCAAAACCACTACAGAATGTAAGTTATTATTAAATTATGCTTCACTGAGTTAATGCTGTTGCATTGCTATATCTGATTAAATAAGAAAAAAATACTCAAGTGATGCCTCTTGGACACTTTTTTTCCAGAAGATGAAACTGATGTTTCACAAGACTACAGATGGACTCAAAGTCTTATTTTGGAGAAAGAAAGAAGGTGAGGAAATCTAGTAGTCAACAGAAGTGAAAGAGTCCTGGGGAGTGGATGTTTACGAGGGCGCTTCAAGCAATTGTGAAGTAGAGCAACTTGTGAAGCAGAAATTGAGAAGCAGAAGGCAACTGTGCCCTGTGCYCCACTGTGACACATCAGTCTCTGGAAGCAGCACAGTCCATGTTCATCCCTGTACCAGAGGGGYAGAACACCCCCTCCGCACCTCCATGATAACCACTGCACTCGGCCTCTGCTCACAGTAATGAAGTGCAAGATCTGCAGCCTGGAGTTGCTTTCCCGGTGGATCCAACCACCTCTCAGGCACAGCTCAGATGTGCTTTGAGTCTGTAGGGTCGTGGCAGCCCATCCGACTGTGATGAACATGGCACATGAAAATGTCAGCCGTAAAAAGGAGGTTTATTGCAGGAGGGTTGCTCATACCTGATGCCTCTCCTACATCTCCTCTTGACCTGATGCGCAGATGCCTGGTCTTGTCCTGTGATCTCACATCAGGATCTTGTTGTGGGGGATAAGGGGAAGGAGTGTTTGGAGCAAGAGCTGCAGGAAGATGAGAAGGGTTTTTGACAGCATGTTGAGCTGGATGTTGTACTGGTTGATGCCGCTGGTCCCAATGCCATCAAGGCATTTCTTGTGGATGACAAGGAATCTAGGAAAGTAGTGATTAACATGCATATCAGTGTGATTGACAAGCCACGCTGTCTGCTTTGTGCTAATGTATTGCATGGATAACACCTATTCTAGGCATATCAGAATCAGCACGTAGATTTAGAGCACAGATTTAAAACAAATATTTCGTATCTTTCCCAACCAATAAAGAAAAATTGTTTGCTGGATCTATCTGCTCAATAGACAGCAGACATCAGATTCTGTCTGGTGAGAAAATGTTTTTGTCTTGCAGGATTTCAAATAGATACTAGGTAGTATTCTTTCAGACTGCAGTAAGACCGATTCATTTGCTTTCCCATTCCTCCATCCCCAATTTATCACTCCAAAGGCAAGAAAAAAATAAGTACAACATTAGGTCCGATAACCTTCTGATAGTAGTGTGCTATTAAATCTACACAAATCAGGGAGCTCGTAAACACTTAAGCCTTCCAAATCTGCCAAGAAGACTGAAATGGAGGTTGCAAAGTCTAAGGTTGTGTATATTTTATGTTTTTTCTAACACCATACTGCATTCATCAAATTATCTTTTTTCTTTTTCCTTATCAGATCTGCAGAGGCTAGACTACATGCTTTATTACTATCCCAGTCAAAGGACACACAGAGTCTTCTAAACAACAATGATGCTACTTTAATTTCTTGAGAAAAATCTTCCTGACATGAAAACTTACCACAAAAGCAGTGATGCTACTTTTGTTTGAATCCCTGCATAACRTGTGCAGTAGCTCCTGGGATTAACTCTCTATGATAATTCTACTTTCTGCTGGTATTACACACAAACATTCCTTCTCAATTTTCTTCTCTTCACCAAGCTTTTCACAATGGTATCAGTCTATTTTTTAATCTGTCTCATATTTTAGAGAATTGAAGTCAAGTGCCTGAAGTTGATTTCATAGCATCTGTTTTATTTATCTGCTTATTTGGCTGACTACTAATTTTCAAGTAAGTTCCTAGTATAACTCTGACATATGATAATCCAGAATCAGCCTCCTGCTGCCAAAAATTATCTGTGTCCTTTGATTGAAAGATCAGCCACTTCCTTTGGCATTTTTATGCCAAATGTTAACTCTGGATCCCCTTTTAGCAGCAAAGAAGTAACATTTCACAGTCTGTTACACAGGGAATGGGCTACTTCTGCATGTAATTTCAATCAGATGATTAAGTGTAAGGATCTGAATGACCATATTTCTGAGGAATAAGCGTGAAAATGTATTGTTGGAATATCCTCAGCTATGAGACCACTACCTGATCACTCCTGCAGCAAAAAAGCTTCCCTCTGCCTCTCATTTTAGCAACACCGTATCCTCYAATACTTACAACTCTACCTTACAGCAAGGCTGGCTGGAGGAACAATTATATGATTTATGTCTGAAAGCCATTTACCCAAAATAAACTACAGTAAAATAAAATATRCTCAAAGGCATAATTTCAGATGACCATTGTCATGGGAAGATAAAGTATGTAAATTCATATTTCACTTAGGAATAGTGCAGCAATCAATGTTTCCAGTAATATTTGAAGAGACTGATTCAGCAGGCTGTTGCAGGGAAGTGGAGCTGTTTAAGCAGCAAGCTAATTTCYGGATATTATTTTTATGCACAGAATATAGAACCTTATTGATTATCATTTGGCTAATTACAAGGACACGATGAAAAGGCACTGTGTATGAAAGAAAAGGTGTAGAGGAGGAAAGTGGGAACCAGGCAGAACAATTAAGCAGGAACAGTGAAAATTAAGGATGTCAAGTCATGAGCAGAGTGAATATTCAGGGTTTGTTGTCAGAGGTGACAGGAGCATGAGGAGGCACAGAAAGGATGATCACCCTCTAAGCAGGTAGAAGTGTAGCCCCCTACTACAGAGGGGCTTTTTAATGATCTCAAAATGAACTGATTCGAGAGTCTTCCACATTTCACTACTCCCGACACACACACACAAACAAAAGCCCCATTATATTTAATACTTTTAAGTTCTACAGGTTGCAAGGTCTGTTCCAGAGGTTTAGTTCTTCCTTGCTATTTCAGAAAGAGAAAGGAGAGGGAAGGTGAGGCTGTTTGTTCTGTGKGATGCAGCAAGTACATTTATACCCCTGACATTTCCATTCCTTTGGGCAGCTTCCCCACAGATCACTCTGTGCATGGAGAATACAGAAGCAGCAGGGCAGAACAGCACAGCAATCACAAACCTCCTGTGCATCTGAAGCTGAGATRGTATCTCCAGCACTGAAGCTAAGAAAAAATTTCAGTGACATCTGGCAGAACTTGCCAGATGTTAAAATGTGAATTCATGCACCTTAGGAAAAAACACATGTCTTCAGTGAATGAACTGTACAATATTGAAGGACTGAGAAAAAGCAGCAGAAGTGAATTTTAAAGCAAAGAAAAAGAAAAGCAAGTCCTTCATATAACTGTTTCTCAAGCACATTTTGGTTTAAATGAAGGAGTTACAGCTCTTTTTAATCTGATGACAACCTCTTAAAATATTTTGATCTTGCCTATATAAATGTAAAATATATAGGAATGAAGATTTAGGGATGTGTTATAGCCAATGTATATACATGACAATTGGTGCAGGAAAGAATTGGTGGTCCTAAACCCTCTCTAATCATCTTTTTTCTTAAATTGTATGTTCCCTTGCCAGTCATAAATATGGATATATTTAACTCTTTATGTACAGCTGAGAAAAACTGTCAAATTAAGTCACACATGTCAAACACCTGTAGCCAACTAAGGAAAGTGTTTATTAACTTTGCCTATTGCCAAAGCTGGAACTCTGCATTTGTCTGCATTGAATTGTACCTGTTTTCTCCAGACTGTTTTTCCAAGTCATCGTGATCATATTCAATTTTAATTCCATGCCCCAGCTAACACCAAGGCAAAAATATCAACCCAAACTTACAGATCATGTCCTGAACTGCTGTGTATATATCAGATAGGGAGAACATGTTGCATTTTTATTTTTAGATTCCACGGGAAATATTCAGAAATTATGGCCCCAAGTTTGCTTGTTTCTGACTTTCRGAAGGATTTGAAATGTATGACTCTAAACTGTTCAAATCACTTCAATTGCCATGCAACTCCTAATGCAACAGTAACTTGAAGCTACAGGACACCAAGGGTGAGCTACCAGAGTCAATAAACAAATTAAGCAGCCACTGCTTCCACAGACTGTTTCAGATCAATCATACACTGGACAGGACACATTTATCATCCTTCAGGCTCTCGTCACACTGTCAGAATTTTGACATGATTTTGTGTTTCTTTTCTGTCTCGTGGCTACATCCCTGTCACACTCTCCAAACCCTGACTGTACAGGCATCTACCTGGCCTGCTGCATAAAGCCATTGCAAAGTTCTCATCCTGAAGTGTTTCCAGAAGGAGAGTGTCAAATCCCACTATGGATTGTACCAGATGATGGTGCCACCAGTGCCAGATGCAACTTCCATGGCCTGTGGGAGAGCCACCAAGGCTATTTACCCAGGCTACAATTTGCAAAATGGCACTTGCCTGCACTGTGGATGCCCCTGCACAGAGGAACTGAACAGTGTCCATCTTGATGATTCAGGATCATGGGAATTCGACACCTGCTTCTCCTCAGGACTGYGTGTAGTTTGAAAATACATTACTGCTGATACTACTGTCTGACTGCTATTACTGCCAGAAACATTAATTATGTAATAATTATCACCCTTCATATTGAAATGTCATTCTTTCAGATTTAAACCAACCATGACTTCCAGACTGTRGACTCTTTCACAATAAACAGAAAAGTAATCTTATTTTTTCTTCCATTTTCGAATTTTCTTCCATTTTCATTTCATTTTCAAATAATACATATTTTTCCTCCTTTTCTTCCTGATGTAACTTATAAATTTCACCCTAAAAACATTTGGAGACTCAGAACTGTGATTTTACCACTGTTGCTAATCTTACATATAGATTGACATTTGAGTCAGGTTTAATATAACAGATGAACCCAACTGCTGACTGGTTCCAGTTATGTTAAGATGTTCACTGACTTGTAAAAATAGAAAAAAAATTACTTCTCTGGCAGGCTGAGGAATTAACACCATACTGAAATACAGACCTCTTCTCATGTCGTTTTCTTCGTTGGGGAGATCATTTCATCCATCTGTTATTAAGAGTCCTCAACACAAGAAAGGAATTTATGGGATGTGGAAAAAGGAACAGGCCATATGGGAGGACTATRGGAAAATCGGCAGAGTAGGCAGAGATGTGACAAGAAAGGCCAAGACCCACTTGGAAYTAAGTCTGGCAGAGGACATTAATGACATCAAGAAGGGCCTCACAAATATATCAGCAGAAAAAGGAAGATTAAGGGAAAAGTGGGGCTGCTGCTGCTTCAGATGGTTGTCCTGGTAATGGAAACAGAGAGGAGAAAAGACTGAATGCCTTCTTTGCCTCAGTCTTCAGTGCTGAAGAACACTCTCAGGAGTTCCAGAACTCTGGGATGGGAGAAGAAGGCCAGAGCAAGGAACACTTCTTCCAGGTCATAGAGGTTGGGTTAGAGATCAGCTAGACAGACTAAACATATATAAATCCATAAAATCTGATGAGATGCACCCACAAGTGCTGAGGGAGCTGATGGATGCTGTCACTCTGCTGTTCTCCATCGCCTTTGAAAAATCATGGAGAATGGGAGAGGTGCCTAATGACTGGAGAAAGGCCAGTGTTACTCTCATCTTTAAACAGAGCAACAAGAAGGACCTGTGGAACTACCAGCAAGTCAGCCTGACGTCCATCCCTGGAAAGGCAATGGAATGGGCCATTCTRGAGGTCATCAACAAGCATGTAGAAGAAAAGGTAATCAGGAGTAGTCAGCATGGATTCATCAGTGGGAAAACATCCTTCTCAAATCTGATAGCCTGTATCATGATATAATAAGGCTTTTGAGGGTGCCCCATAAAATCCTTGTAGACAAGCTCCAGAAATGTGGGTTCAATGAACAATCAGTGAGGCGGATCAAGAACTGATTGAATGGCAGAGCTCGGAGCGTTGTGATCAGAGGGTCAGAATCCAGCTGAGGGCCTGCAGCCAGTGCTGTTCCAGGTTCATTACTGGGTCCAGTCTTATTTAATTTGTTTATCAATGGCCTGGACAAAGAGAAAGAATGCTGCCAGGGATCAGCAACGAATTTGCTGATGATGTGAAACTGGAGGAGTGGCTGATACACCTGAGGGCTGAGCTGCCATTCAATGGGACCTTGACCACCTGAAAATTGGGTGGAAAGAAACCTAATAAGGGACAACAAGGACATGTGTAGGGTCCTGTGCCTGGGGAGGAATAACCCCAAGCACCAGCACAGKCTGGGTCTGACCTGCTGGAGAACAGCTCTGCAGAGAAGGACCTGGGAGTCCTGGTGGGTGACAAGTTGGCCATGAGCTCAGCAGTGTCATTGTGGCCAGGAGGGCCCATAGTATCCTGGGATGCATTGGGAAGAATGTGGCCAGCAGGTTAAGGGAGGTGATCCTCCCCCTCAACTCAGGCTTAGTGAGGCCACATCTGAAATAGCATGACCAGTAATGGACTCCTCAGTACAACAAAGACAAGCTTCTACCAGAGATGGTCCAGTGGAGGCCACAAAGATGATTTGGGTCTGGAGTATCTCCTATGAGAGAGGAGATACTGAAGGAGCTGGGACTGTTTAGTCTGGAGAAGACTTGAGATCTCATTAATGTGTGTAAATATCTCAAAGGTGGGTGCCAAGAGGACAGTGCCAGTGGTGCCCAGTGACAGGATGAGGAGCAATGGCCATAAACTAAAGCACAAGAAGGTTCCACCTCAATATGAGGGAAAATTTCTTCGTATCATGGTGGCAGAGCCCTGGAACAGGCTGCCCAGGGAGGCCATGGAGTCTTCTTTTCTGGAGACATTCCAAACCCACCTGGACACATTCCCATGTGACCTGCTCTGGGTGACTGCCTTGATAAAGGAGCTGGACTAGGTGCCTTCCAGCCCTAACAATCCTGTGATTCTATGATTTATTTGCCAAATGACTGCTGCAACACTGAGTACAGGCGTCTTGAACAATTCACTTATTTACTTCTTCATCTTTTTGCAAAATATGAATAGTAAAATATGTGTTTGCTCGTAAATGATTAACACCAAACCATTTTAATTTCTCCTGTTCTTACAGAATACAAGTTATATATGGATTATAGGAATGTCATGCCCCTCCTTGTCTTCATTTCACTGTGCACTTTTCTCCCTTGTCTTGCCATCTGTTTAGGTGTTGGGCTTTTTTAAGCTCTACTATTTCACACTACTAAGACTGCAAATTTCAGGCTGAAAAGGGAGTTGAGTAACATGAGTAATTTTGACTCTTCAGCATGGTTAAGTAAAATATTCAATCTGTAGCAATTTTAATTATCTTTGAGGTTTCCTATTAAAGAATAAATCTAGTAACCTCATACTTAGTTCTTACACAGAGGTTTTCACCATAGACAAAGCAGGAAATTATCAATCTGCAAGTATTTCTGAAATTCCTTCAGTGCTCAAGTAAGGTCATCTTCCTAGACAATCACAGACCACAGAATGGATGAGTCTGGAAGGGATATATGAGGGATCATCTCATTCAACCTCCTTGCTTTAAGCAGGGTCAGAAAAACTAAGTTGTCCTGGAGTGTGTCCAGTTACGTTTTGAGAATGTCCAAGGATGGAGACTATACAACATCTCTGGACAGTGTTCCAGTGTGCAACCACTCTCACAGTAAAGTAAAAATCAAATAAATTCTTATCTTCAGATAGAATTTTCTGTRTTTCACTTTATGCCGGCAGCCTCTGCTCTTCTCAACGGGCATGAATGAGGAGTCTGTTTCTTCTTTACACCCTGCCATCAGACATTTATAAATGTTGATAAGCTTTCCCTTGACCCTTCTCATTTTCAGGCTAAATTATCCCAGCTCTCTCAGTGTCTCCACATATGAGAAATCCTTGTACACTGTCTCACTCATCCTCATGTAGCCAGATCAGGAGGCTGTGGGCCTCCTTTGCTGCAAGGTCACATTGCTGGTTTTCAGTCAGCTTGTTGTCCACCAGSACCTTCAAGGCCTCCACTGGAAGCTGTTTTCCAGCTGGTCAGCCCTAACCTGTACTGGTGCCTGATGTCACTGCTCCYTGTGAGAAGGACTATGCACTTYCCCCTGTTGAACTTCAWAAGGTTCACTTCTCCATCCCATCCAAGTCGCTCCCTGCATCAAGGCACACACAGCTGGTTTATCAGCCATTTCTCCCAGATTTGTATCATCTGCAAACTTGCTGAGGGGAGGTGACAGTTTGCCCCATCATCCTGATCACTAATTAACAGGATAGACAGTACTGGTCCCTCTACTGATGCCTGGGGTGCAGCACTAGGGTCTGATCTCTGGCTAGATTTCGTGCTGCTGATCGCTACACTTTAAGCCTGTCAGTTCAGACAGCTTTCAGACCACCCCCACAGGCCCCTTGTTCATCAGCTCATAGCTCCTTGATCACTTATGTTCTCTGGAAGTTATCACCAATGCTCCCCAGAAACATCCTGAGCCACTTGTGCCCTTCTGTGCCGTCCCTCCAGCAGACATGAGAGTGGGACCAGCCGCCCGTGAGATGAAGAGATGATAGCTCAGTATGGTGGCTGCACTTTACCTTCATCCCAGTGAGTCACCAAATGCCATCTGGTTYGCCTTCTTTTACATGCAGTATTTCAAAACTAAATTTTGAACCACATTCTGTACATGATGTGCTCCAAGCCACTAAACCATCCTGGTAACCCTCTGCTGGACTCACGTCACAATGGCAATGTCTAACACTCAAGAGCCCTTCCAACCCAGTCTTCTTGAGTTCCCTCTGCCTCCAGGCATCAACCACTCCTCCAGTCTGGTGTCATCTGCAAACTTGGGAAGGGCGCACTCCAGCCCATCCTCCAGGTCAATAATATAATTGGGGAATGACACAAAATCAGCTCCAGCCCTGGTCGATCTGTGATGGATAGTGCCCAGTTTTCCAGTCTTTTGGAGGAATATACTTAGAGGGCTAGGCTCTCAGTGACATGCTTCAGAATTTTAAAAAAAAATGTATTTATAAGCTGTTTTTCTATTTAAGAATCTGCCTCTGTATTTTTACTGACCCATTAAATTCAGTTTAAATATAACATRTTGTTCTACTAYATTTCTGTTTTCAGAAATTTTGAGKATTCTGATCAAYYTCATTCTTTAYGMATTATTTGCACTGTTTTACACACAATTTCAACTAATATTTCTGCTTTAGCACAGTCAGACCTACATGAATTGCAGTCACTAGAGGTAAATTTAAAAGCTTCTTGATAAATACTCAGTTTCTTACCATTACAAAGAAGAAAACTGAAATAAAGTTTCAGACAGATAAACCACATTCATAAGTGTGAAGTTGTTAACAAGGTATATTTCTTCAAAGTCAAATGGAACAATATAAAGAAAACCTCTACTCTGCACAGGACAAAAAGGCAGGAAATTAAATTTCACTGCAAAAGGGTTGAGAGGCACTGTGGTCCTTACTTGACTGCTACACATTATGCATCTCTTTCGTATTTTGCTACTACCATCCATTACGGCTGTTGAAAAGCCATGAGTCAAGCTCCAATATACCATGAAGCTGAACCTACCATGGTAATAAATTCTTATTGCTTATTTACCTTTAGATTTCAGAATGYACTCCTATTACCTTTTCAAGTTTTACTCTGTAACCACACAAGAGACCGCATGTCTATTTTTAAATGAAAGCATTAGGATGGCTTCCTGACCATTCATCACACTACATTCCTCACCGCCCCCAGTACTCACTTCAGAGCTCTCTCCTACTTGGTTTTTTTTTTTTCTTTTGTGCTGTGGAAAGCGTCCAAGACATCAGTTTCATTTCAAGGACCCAGAGTCTTCCCACATTTCCTTATGCTCCAAAAGAGCCAGAGTCAAAAGAAGTGAAGGATGATCTGGGGCAACCTTTACATGAAATAATAACAGAAGCAGCAATTTTTTTATATAAGTTCAAACAAATTTGAGGAACTAGTGCAGGAAAGAGCAGKCTGGGTGTGATCCACCTGTGCATTATACATTGGGCAATGCAGGAAGGGGACTGACACTCAGGTAAGACAAGCAATATCAAGAATCTATGTGGATACCCAAGTGAAGGCAGAAACCACTGTCGTGAGTTTCTGCTTGCGGTATCTGGAACAAGAAATATTTCATTGACCCAAGTAAAATGCAAAAGTTAAAGAAAGCTTGGGGGTATTAATTTCGGGGAATTTAATTGAACAAGTCTCCTGAAATGTGAAACTTGGGATTGTCCTCCCCTTTCCAATCAGATCCCAGCTGTGCTAGGGTCTCCTCTGATTGAGGTGTCTACAGGCCTTTGACCAGATTCCCCTCCTATCTCTGAATTTCTTCTGTTAGGCTTGTATTCATATTTATGATGGAGTACAACTCATATGTAGATGTATCACTGATTTATCTAATTTCTGTTTATAATATTGTATCCACRATTTTCCATTTCATTCGTCACGTACCGCCCTTTAATGTATTTGTTTTCATGATGCATCTGCCCACTAAGTGGAAATTTCAATTGAAAACTAAGCTTGAACTCACTTCGAATATTTGAAATTTAGCATATCATTTTATATTTTCTTACCAAATTAATTACATATGATTACATACGTGTGATACGATTGTCTGAACTAGGGCTGAAGCACCACAATGATTATAAACGACAAATTGCTAAGTTTGGGAAAAGTGACTGTCATTAGACAGCCAGAGGATCAGTGTTGGAGCAGTCCTGTTTAACATTTTAATTTTTATATTGAAGACATAAACAACTGGTTAATTTGCTGAAAATTTGCTGATGCTATTAAGCTGGGTGCTACTGAGAATACTAATGAAGGCAAGGAAATAATAACAAGGAATTTAGTTTAGAAATGTGTTTGGAAACTAACAAAAGAGATTAAATTTTCAAATATGTGAAATCATTAATTAGCAAAAGCATCCTGCAAAATTAAAATATCAATAACAAAACCAATCTGAACACAGTTCTAGAAGAAGAACTGGAAGCAGAAAATTAGATAAATGTGAATTCCACAGTGGAAGCAAAGAGAACACATATTAGGTAACAGAGGCAGCTGCTGGGRGGTAGCAGTCCCTGAGGCACAAAGATGGGTTACCATTAGTGGGTTTGCTTCTCAGATGCTAATGGATGCTCTGTCATGTAAAAAACGAGGGAGTGTCCAGGCATTCCATTAGGA